>NW_024425341.1:26413668-26596390 GCF_017311325.1 Ursus maritimus | reverse complement strand
AATAAATAAATAAAATCTTAAAAAAAAAAAAAGTGCTATACACATCAAGCTCTAGCATAATTAATGGAATACCTTCAGAGAAACGGTTAAATATTTTCCATTTTGCATTCATTTTTTCTACTACTAAAGACTGATAGCTTTGGATATAGATTAAATGTTGGGTCATATTCAATTTATATTAGAGTACATAGCTTAGGGCAGTAAAGGTTATTGTATGAGAAAAAAGAGAAGAACATAAAACATAATAGATTTCAAATCAATTTAATCAAACTAAAAACAAGAGAAGCCTACCATAGGGAGCAGGCAAAAACCTTGATATTACATATCCAGGATCCAGACTCAAATACACAAACATTAAACACTGAAGAGCACACAGCCTTTCTTTTTCTCAAGACTTAGTTACATTCTGATAAAAACAAAACTTTTTAAAAAAGTGAATGAGTTAAGAAGTGAACTGGAATTTTTGTCCAGTATCTTTAGTACAATTATCCTTTAAATTAGTCTTGCCTAATCAAAATGTCAAATTCTAAGATTTGATGGTTTTCTTACCATTTGGGGTCCAACATTCACATTTATTGGTCCTAAGGTTTTTGGTAAAATCTTTGTTGGTGAGTTGGTGCTGGAAACTGGAAACGCAACAAATGAAATGTTACCTGAAATGATATCAAAATATTAGGGGGGGGTGGGGGAACGGGATAGACTGGTGATGGGTAGTAAGGAGGGCACGTATTGCATGGTGCACTGGGTGTTATACGCAACTAATGAATCATCGAAATTTACATCAGAAACCAGAGATGTACTGTATGGTGACTAACATAATATAATAAAAAAATTAAAATAAAAAAAAGAAAACATTAAAATAATAAAAAAAAAAGAGCAGGTGGGGAGGAGAGGGAGGGCGAAGAGAAAGGGGAGAGGGGGAGGGGAGAAGGAGCCCCAGCGGAGAGGACGTCTGTTCCAGGCCCGGGAGATGACTCCTGGACTCCTGCTCTTCCACTCCCACACCTTCAGTCTGCGTCTTTCTGCGGAACCTCCAGGGGACGGAGGAGGGTGGAAGGAGCCAGACGCAGACCCGGGCTTCACCGAGACCTAAGCTGTCACCAGATATTCAATACACGCTGTTAACCATAGTCGCCATGCCCTGCAGCAGGTCTGGGGACTGACTCATCCCGCACAACTGCGGCTTTGTCCCCTTGGACCGGCGCCTTGCCATCCCCACCTCCTACCCCTGCTCACCGCCATCTACCTGCTGCCTAAAGTTGCAGCAGATAAAGCTGCCATGTGTGCCGTGATGAGTCAGGGAGACTCTCTCTGGGGAGGACTTGGGGGCACACCGAAGGCTGGAGGCTGTCCAGCTTGGGGTCACTATCACAGTTTCTCAGCACACAGGAGCCCTGCAGAGGCCAGTCCATTCGTGCTCTCATTTCAATCGGTCTGGGGCTTTGTGGGTATTTGTTTTGTGTTTTTCTTTGCAGTATGGAAATTTACAAGCACGTGCAGAAGTAGTCAAAGATGTGCCCGTCAGCCAGCTTTGACAGTGACACAGCTTGGTGAATCTGGTCTGTCCTCACCCTATGTTCCTCTCCCCCGGGGGTATCAGGGCAATTCCTGGCAAAGCGTCATTTCCTCTACCCTGAGTATCTCTGAAGGATGGGAATGCTTTGCCAATATCACTGGAGTACTGCCCTCAAGCAAAAGTTAACAGTAATTGCTGAGCAAAATAAAGCACCCAGCTGTAGTTATTGAGACATGGCTGAGTGCTGTTTAGCCAGTAGGTGGAAGCAGAAGTGACAGGTGTCCCTGGGGGCTAAGCCTTGAGGACCCACGGACTCCTGTTTGCCCATTGTCCACCATGGTGGCCGGCAGAGCAGGGAGGGATGATTTGGGAACGGAGAAAGGAACAGCTCACAGGTCTCAGACGCCTCTGGGTTTCCCCCTGGGTTTCCAGGCACTGTGGGAGGGTCCCACACCTGACTGGAGGGGTCACCAAGGCAGTTCAGCCCGTCCAGACACCACTGCCTCAAAACCAGCTAGCCTGCTGTGCTTGGCCTGGAAATGGAAACAAAGTGCTGTTATTTTAGGCCAGTAAGTTTCGGGTAGCATCGTTGCACACCAGTAGAGGAGCAAAAATCATTGTTCTCCATTTCATTCCTCAAATGGCTCAGAATTAGACTTTTTGTGTTTAGATTGGAGGGTCCCAACAGTGGGGAGTCGATAGGTCTGATGAGTCTCATAGCATGAAAGTCGCCCCCCCCATCTCCATCTTCCCTGCAGGGAGCCCTGCTCTCTCCTCGAGTATCTGCCTCTAGTTTCCCGCTGACAGCTCTCCCCTGGGGTCATTTCGGAAGTTCACCAGGACCGGTGTAGACTTGCTTGATTTTCTGCCAAATGAGGAGAGACAAATGTGGATGGCTGGAGGCTCCTTTCCATTTCATTTGGAGACTCAGGAGAGGGCCGGCTCAGCTGGACCCACTGCTTCTGGGAGCTGGGAGGGCCTTGGTGACCCCTGGGGACCCCAACCTGTTCCCAGGCCCTGCAATAGCCTGAAAGCTTGTGTCCCCAAGCTCTTCTTGAAATCCTAACTCCCGTTGAGGTGATGCTGGGGGAGGGGTGTCCTTTGGGAGAAGAGGTCCTGAGGCCAGGCAGGCATGGTGTCAGTGCCCCTCACAAAGGCTGGAGGGGTAGCTCAAGGTGGTGTCTGACACCCGCACAGGCGCCTCCCGCGTGTGAATGTGCTTGTACACCCTCCTCTGCCTGACAGTCCTGGGAGGGGGCAGTCAGTAGTGTGTGTGGGGGGTCCGTGAGCAGGGGAGGGTCCGTGGGAGGGTCCATGCATGGGGGAGGGTTCTCTGGGGGGGAGGGTCTGTTGGGTGGCAGAGGAGGGTCCCCCCGGGCCTTTTTGCAGGGGCGGGGGGTGGAGAAAGCATTTTCCCGAATGAGGGTCTGCATTCTCCTGGCGTGATTTCAGGGCTCTTGTGGTTGGCAGGGATTGGACAGTGCCCGGGTAGATTTTCCCAGGACTGTTGGCTGTGGCTTCTTTGAAAAGTACAGGACAGCAGAAAGGGTTTTCCTGAGCCTGGGGGAGGGAGGGGGTAGGCACAGCCTCTGGACCTCCCCGGTACCGCGGCGATGGCCCTTGGCCCTGGCATCCCTGAAGGCCGCCCTCCACTCTGCCTGCAGTGCACTTTGGTTCCTGGTTCCCAGGAGTTTCTCCTCAGCGAGGGAGCTTGGAAGCTACAGGGGCCTTGCTGAGGTTGCTGGTTTGTGGGGTTGGGGTGCTCCCGAGCTGTGGGACCCTGGCGCCTGCCTGCTCCCTTGTGCGAAGCTGCAAATGGAAGGCTCTGTCTCCACGGTCCTGCTCCGCTTCCCGTGCTACTCGGGGTTGCTCCATAGGCTTCCATCCATGAGGCTGCTGGCTGCTCAGTGCCCTTTCCCACGCCCCTCACGGATGCTTCCAGCTGCAGGTGGTTGGACCCTGACCTGCCAGTCACCAGGGTTCATGAGAGCCCTCGGCCCTCCGGGTTCGAGTTGGGGATTGTCAGTGGGTGGTCAGTTTTGCTGTCCAGTCCAGTGTGTGTTGTTTCTGGGAGATAAACAACAACACCCCACTGCCACCATCTTCCCCGAATCTTCCTTGAACCAACGTTTACCTCTCTAAGGAAACGTGGGCCAAGGTCGATTATAGAAAAGGTCAAATGTGTGTCATGTCCGTCTCTCTCCACAGACTCCACCTGGAACGTACTCCTGTGCATCGGGTGGAAGAGCGCATATCACACTGTTGTACAAGATAATCACTCACTCAAATTCGGATTCAGTGTGCCTCTCTGGTTCCAGAGTTCTCTAGAAGTCTGATCTCCAGAATTTCCGGGCTGCGGGCTGCTCTGGGGATTAGGAAATAATTTTCCCCTCCTCCTAGCGAATGTGGAGTGAATGTGGCCCACGTGGGGCTCTACCCGCTGCAAGTATGATATGTAGCCCCAATCAGCACACACCACCAAGTGGGTCGGAAGCTGGAAATCAATGTATTTTTAAACATTTTATTTATTGATTTGATAGAGAGAGGGGGGGACAGAGAGAGCACGAGCAGGGGGAGAGACAGAGGCAGAGGGGGACGCAGCTCCCCGCTGAGCAGGGAGCCCGATGAGTGGGCTCGATCCCAGGACCCTAAGGTCGTGACCGGAACAGAATTCAAATGCTTAACCATCTGAGCCAGCCAGGCGCCCCTGGAAGACAATTTGGAAGGAAATGTGTGATGAATTAGGTTTCAGTTGTTGCTGTAAAAAAACGACCCACCATGACGGGCTTAAAACGATGGGGTTTTGTTACAGTGCCGGAGATCAGAAAGCTCGACCAAGGGCTAGTTCCTCTGAAGTCTCCCAGAGAGAATGTGTCCTCCCCATTGTCCAGCCTCTGGAGGCGGTGGCGTTCCTCGGCTGGCGCCCCTCCTCTTCCAAGCTAGCAGCGCAGTACTGTCTCCTTTCTCTGGGCTCTGCCCCCTCACATCTGCTGTCTCACGCTCTGACCCTCCTGCCTCCCCCTTACAGGGACCCCGGGCAGCCCTGGGCCTGGCAGATCCTGTGGCCTCAGCCACCAGCGATGCCGAGAAAAGACTGGGGCCAGAGGGGTGAAGCATGGGACTCTGGCCAAGGTGAGAACACAGGAGTCAGAGCAGAGCTCCCCCAGCCCCACTCCTGCATCTGGGATGGGCACTGCTCCAGGGAGTTCGGGGCCTGGACGTCTGAGGAGCCTATGGCCTTGCCCCGGGGGATCACGCTCTGGGGTGGAAGCAGAACTCAGAGGGTTTGGTGTGGGCGTGGCAGGCGTGTGGTCCCCACGGAGCCACGGGCACCGACGGGCCGGTCCAGCAGGGGGGCTGCCTCTGAGCCCCTTCTCATGGGACTGGTGTGTAGGAGAGCTCTCGGGGTAAACAAGCTGCACTCGTGACTAAGGGCCAGGTTTTCCCGTCCATCCGTCTGGCACCTGGTCCGTGGGGTGTTCGGGGAGGTGGTTCCCTGCCCTGCTGGTCCTGCTGAGCATGGTCTGAGCCACCCTCAGGGCCGACTGGAATTTGCCCGGGGAAGTCATTTCTGTTTAATCCTGTTTATTATTTTTCAGCCACATGGTGTTACACAGGTCAAAAAGTTTTACAAAACTGTTGCTTTATTACGTGAAGAAGCCAGATGGACTTCTTTCACTTGGTGATCTGCATTCCGGGTTCCTCTGTGTCTTTCGTGGCCTGCTAGCTCATTTCTTTGTGGTGCAGAATAATAGCCATTGTCTGGATGAATCCATTCACTTATCCATTCGCCGACGGAAGGATATCTTGGCTACTTTCAAATTTCGGCAATTATGAATAAAGCTACTGTGAACAGCCACTGCGGGTTTTTCTGTGCATGTGTTTTCAACCTTTGTGGGTAAATACGGAAGAGCACGGTGGCCGGATTGTCAGGTGAAGACTATGTTTAGTTTGTGAGCAAGCCCCACACTGCCCTGCAAAGCGGCCGCACCCCTCTGCTCTCCCGCGGGCAGCGAGCGGGGGCCCCCGCGGCTCCGCACCCTCGCCAGCCCGCGGTGTGGTCGGCGCTCCGGGTCTGGGCCGTTCTCGTTGGGCAGTGGTGTCTCGTGGTTGTAATGTGCATTTCCCCGATAACTGGGGCATGGAGCATCTTTCCTAGGCTTCCTTGTCATCCTGATGAATTCTGATGTAGTTTCCAACATTCCTAGGGGAAAAAAAGAGATGATTTTTGTTCAAGTTTTCTGGCCAATTGAAGAGGTAGCAGCTATGTGTTCACATGGCAGGTGGTGTGTCCCTGGAACATGGGTACGTGGGACTCCACAGACATCAGGAGAAGGAGTTTCCACAAGGAGACACAGCATACTGTTTGACTTTAGGTCATCACGAGGCACTCCTTTCGGTTAGAGAGATCGAGAGCTGTTGTTTTAACCAGTGGCAAGAGGAAGCTTCTGCGAAGACTATCCATAATGAAGAACTAGGGTTTTTTTTTTCTTAATATTTTATTTATTTTGAGAGGGAGAGAGACAGCACGAGACAGGGGAGGGCCAGAGGGAGGAGCAGACTCTTCCTGAGCGGGAGACCGATGTAGGACTCGATCCGGAGACTCCAGGATCATGACCTGCGTGGAAGGCAGACGCTTAAGGGACTGAGCCACCCAGGCGCCCCAAGAACTGGAGTATTGAGTACAATGTTGTTCCTTCCTTTTAACAGGACATCCTGTATTGATAAATAGAAGTGTGTGTGTGTGTGTGTGTGTGTGTGTGTGGTGTGTTTACGTGTAAGCAAGGACACCACTCCTCCAGATTTGTTCAAACTGGTTCAACACTCTGTTTCAATTCAAGTCAGATGCTGGTTTGGGAGGATTTTCGTGTCATGTGTCACCTGCAGTCTAATGATCCAAGCTGACTGAACGTCTGAGTAAGAATTTATTTCTTTTTATATCTTGTTTACTTGCTGAACGCAGACTTTTTTTAGAGAAAGAAGGTAAATGCCGCACATTTCGATTTAAAATGTGAAATGAACAGGGCGCCTGGGTGGCTCATTAACGATCTGACTCTTGATTTCAGCTCAGGTCACGATCTCAGGGTGGTGAGAGCGAGCCGCAGGTTGGGCTCCACCCGGGTCCATGGACTCTGCTCAAGATTCTCTCTCTCTCTCTCTGCCTCTCCCCCAACCCCGTGCACACTCTCTCTCTCTTCGCCAAAAAAAAAAAAAGAAAAAAGAAAAAAAAGTGAAATGAAGTATATTTTCTTATCAGTAGACACAAAAATATGTGAGTTTTTCTTTTCCCCAATCAACGGAGTTCACTGAGCTGACCTAGTGTCTTTGCTGAGCGTGCCCACTTCCGCCTGCCGCAGCTCTCCCGGCCTCCAGCGCCAGCCCGGATTCTGACGCCCTCCACCCGCAGTCTTCCTTCCCACAGCTTCACCTCCCGTTTGTCTGACGCCCCGAAGCTCCTCTCTTCTTAATTCCGTTAACTGTGTTGTCTGTTTCTGCCTTGCACACGTGCTTGGGGCTCCCTCCAACGTGACCGCCAAGCCCGTTCTCTCCAACAATTACAACAGGCCCCGGACCAAGTGTCCACGCAGCTTTGTGAGCAGGCTGCCAGCTTCAAACTCAAACCACTTACGAAAAAGGCTGCACTACCTGAGTTAACATACACTCGTCTGACTTGGGTTTACCCCGCAGTGATGAGAACCTGATTCAGGAGACAGATCCTCAGCGCCCTCCATGCCGGCCCTGCCTCAGAAGCCAGGACCCCGGAGAGGAAGAAGCCAGAAAGAACTGGGTCCTGGAGCGTGCGGAGCCTGCTGTCCTCTGCGGAGTCAGAAGTCAGGCCATGAGGATGGGCAGGTGGGCGCAGGGAGACATTTGCAACGCGCATCACTGGCTGGGTGTGCTGGGCGCGACTGAAGGAGGAGGAGGAAGGAAGTGAGGGTGGTGAGGGCACAGGTGCATGGGAGGAACGAGCACTCCTGTATCTGCGGGGGCATCCCCAGGCCCCGGTGCACACCAGAAACCACAGAGCCCACCCAGCCCTGTACGGACCGTTTCTCCCTGTACACAAAGTGTGATGTATCCACGAGACCGTGATGCACAGAGCTAGTAATAGGACAGTGATGAAGCCCTGCAGCTCTGCTGTCTCCCAGAATATCTTGTCCTGCACTCGCCCTGTTCCCCGCTGTGTGGAGGTGAGAGGCCCCAAGCCCCGAGCCTTGGGGAGCAGAAGAAGGAGGGGAGCGGTGCAGGCACAGTGACTCCTGACCCTCCAGCAGAGACCGCGGTTCCCGGGGTAACCGAGACTCTCGGAAAGCCAAGCTGGCGCACGAGGAGGGTGCTATATTCACACTGCGGAGGGACCAGTAATTGGGGCCCACAGAGCGAGGCCCAGAAGGTGGGCATCTGCGGGGAAATTGGAGGCACAACAGGCATAGCGGGCATCCTGAGCATGGTGGTGTTTACCTTTCCAAAAGCACCCCACCTGCTGTGTAGACTGTGGGTGCAGGGAGACAGCAGGGAACCCAGGAACAGGGTCTCCAACCTCCAGGAACAGACAACGGTACTCAGACCTGGAGAAGTACCGGGGAACTGAGAACTGGTCAGATTTGGGATCGTGGTGAAGGAAGAGTCAACAAGATTTGCTGCTGGATTGAATGTCCATATTTTTAAAAAACCGGATTTACGGAAAGTTCGTAAGGCTTGGGCCTGAGCAGGTGCTGATTTCTGCCGAACAGAGCAGGGGCAGGAAGGCCACGTGGAGATGTCCAGTAGGAGGCTGGATCCTGAGCCCTGAGAACAGTGCAGAACCCCTCAGATCTGTGAGTCTGTCAGCTTCATGTTGGGATGGACGCCATCACCTGAGTAGTGAGGGAGAGAGAAGGATTATGTGCTGGGGTTTTCTAGTATTTACGGGCTGGAAGAGAGCAAGGGTCCAGCCGGGGAGCCAAGGACACAGAAGGAAAACTGGAGAAGTGTGGTATCTTGGAAGTCAAGTGGAAAAACAAAAAAAGTTCAGGGAAAAATCATTAAAAAAAAATTGGTTTCTGTAAAGTTAGCCAAAGTGTCCAAATACCACGGAAAGGAAGAAGATATGGACTGAGGTTGCCGTTGGGTTTTGCCGATGGGAAGTCGACATGGATTTTGTCGAGAGCAGTTTCATGCGGCCCCGGGTTGGAAGCCTGCTTGGTTCCAGAGAGCACGGAAGGGAGAGTGTGCAGTTCTCCTGCGAGCTTGCAGCAACCGAGAGCGGAAAAGTGAGTGGCATTGGGAGGGAGGCATGTGATTGTCAGTGAGTAATGCAGGGTTTGTGTTTGATTTCTGCTTTGATTTTGGACAGAGATCAGCATGTCTGCGTATTGATGGGTTGATCGAAGAGAAAGAAAACAATAAAGCCCTGGGGTTATGGAAAGACCTGCTTGATATATGCAGATTCTCTTTAGTAATGGGCAGGAATCCTCTCATCACCATTTCCACCTTGTGCCGCGGGTTCTCGGGGCTCCCTGGTTTGCCCCTCGTTTGAACTGCTGGCGAAGCAGCCACTGTGGCTGTTGTCAAACACGACTACCTCGTCCCCTTCTACTGCCTCAGATGGACTCGTGTGTCTTCTGCACTTGGCACAAACCTAGATGGCGGGGCCGGCCTCAGATACGCCCACCCCTGCGTGCCCCACGCCTTGCTAGCCCAGAGCTGCGTCCGACACGGTACTGCGAGCCTCAGCTCCAGTGTCATTTGGAGGAACATGTCCATCCGTCTCAGTGCACGCAGATCAACTCTGTCCTGAATTCCCTGCCCGAGGGGAGAGAGGAGCCGGCCCAGGGCAGCCTTCCCAGCAGTGGGCCGGTGTCCGGTTTCCTTAGCCAGACGCTTCCCTGGCTGCACAGACTGCATGAAAACCATGGTTCTTGCCCTTGGTGCCAAGAGGGTGGCTTGGAAAAGCAAACTCTGGAGAGAAATTCAGATTCGACTTCAAAGGAACTTGCAGTCTGTGCAGATGTGTCTTTCCCAGTGGACGGTCTTGAGAGGACCAAAGGCCTCAGCGGTGTCCTGTCTGAGGCTGACTACGAAGAGGGGAGGTGTGCCAGGCTGTCCTCAGTGCCACCCAGACGACGTTCCCGGTCCAGCCACGAGGGGGACACCGGACACTCATTTCTCTGTGCTTTTAAGGGTTTGAAGGAAGGGTGCTCAAATGTTAGAGTCAGAAATGTTAAGAAGACAAGGCGCATGCTGACATTTTAACAGCTTGCTTTTTTACCTGTTGTTAAAGAAGAGATCGTTGCAGGGAGACGTTTCCAACAGAAGGAACTAGAAGGCAAGCTGATTCAGGACGGATTTAAGTAGCATGTCAGAAACCAACAGAAACCAGAAGAAGGTGAACACAAATTGACTATAAGTGACAGTGACAGGCAGAATGAATGTTCTTTGATGTACCTAAGATTTGAAAATGAAAGCAGGTGTTTCTGCACGTATGTGAATCACGTTTGTGTCTTTTGCATCTTGTCTGACTGCATCCCGTCTCCATCCTGCCGTGAGTCCCAGGCGTTTCCTCTGTGGATGGGCCTGCAGTGGTCTCTGTAATCAGAGGATATCCATGGAAACGAAGAATGAATTCGAACATTAATCCATCCTGCTTCCCTCTTCCTTCCCGCTTTGTAGCTCTGTCCCTGGGCACCACCCGCTGCACCCCAGCACGCGCACGCACACATGCACACACGCACGCACACACACAGGATGCAGGTGCACCTGGAAACTCTTAGGGCATCACCCCAGGTGCCAAGCCACTCCGTCCCTCCCAGGGTGATGGGTCAGCCTGCACATAAACACCCTTCTGAGTCTGAGGACCCCAGGTTGTAAAGCTCACTGAGAACGTGCATCAACATGCGGGAACCAAAGTTCAGCCTTTTTTTTTTTTTTTAAAGATTTTTTATTTATTTATTCGACAGAGATAGAGACAGCCAGCGAGAGAGGGAACACAAGCAGGGGGAGTGGGAGAGGAAGAAGCAGGCTCATAGCGGAGGAGCCTGATGTGGGGCTCGATCCCATGACACGGGGATCACGCCCTGAGCCGAAGGCAGACGCTTCACCGACTGAGCTTCCCAGACGTCCCATGGAAGGAGGGCCTTTAAGGGGTGGCTAGGGTAAGCAGAGGCCACCAGGTGGCCCTAATCCAGCAGGGCCAGTGTCCTTATAACAAGAGGAGGTGAGGACCCGGGAGAAACCGTGTCTGCAGGGCAGGGAGTGGCCAGGCCCGGAGCTCAGCTTCCCGCCTCCAGGACATGAGAGGGGCAGGTCCTGTTTCAGCCGCTGTCTGTGCTCCCTTGTCGTGGCAGCCGAGCTGACTCCTACAGACTGTAAAATAATAATGTCCTTATGTTCACTTAGCCACTGTATAGTACATCCTTAGCTTTTGATATAGAGTTCAATGATTCATTAGTTGCTGAACATAATAATAAAAAAATAATAATGTCCTTAATTTATCTTCTGTCCTCATTTTTCCTACCTTATCTTCCAGGTGCTTCCTCCACGTCCCTGTGCAGAGACGGCATGCGGGTGAGGCAGTGCCCAGTCCTCTTGTGAACGGCGGACAAGCAGCGTGTTTACTCCTTCCTCGGGAGCCGTGCCCCCAGGACGTACCGCGCCCCTGTGAATGGTGAGGGCTGAAGTGATTTCAGCATAAACCCGTTCTCTCAGGCTTTGTGACTGGTGAGTGCTTACAGGAGTTTGGTTATTTCTGCCGTTCCAATGGAGTTGTTGTAGCCTAAATAAAGCCATCAGTCCATTAGCAACCACATTGGTCACCTTCATCTTTACACAGTTGCCACGAGACCCAAAGGCTACGTGGAAGTGAGACATTATTGCGGTCGTGACAAACAGTCGGTCACAGGAGCATTAGTCCCACCGTACATGTGCTGGTCGGTCCTCAAACTCTTCTGAGAAACAGGGGAGGCCGGCATCACGCTTTCGATTTCACAGGTGTGGAAACAGCCTCGAGGAGGCCAAGGGCTTGCAGAGTCACACAGGGAAGAGAGACAAACTCACACATCCCCGTGTCAGGCACCAGGCCAGTTCTCAGCCTCGGCCTGGCGGAGACAGCGCATGTCACACGTGTTCCAGCCAGGATGAGTGAGTGGCTGGGATGGTTCTGAAGGTCATCCACAGACAGGACATGCACATGGGAGCGGGAGGGCCTTGTCAGAGAAGAGAGATGCATGCTGTCACCAGGTGCTGGTGAGGGGCTCCCTCAGACGCCTGTGTGGAAGAGGCTGGGAGTGTGCTGAGGCATTGGAAACAAGAGGGAGAGGAAGGAGGGCCTGAGTGATAGACATGCATGGCGAGAGGAACTCAGGCGGGTCGGAGGGCAGGACGGAGGTAGTGTCAGTCAGAAAGTCCCAACAGGAGGCCAAGGATGTGGTGGGAGCAGAGCTGGAGGAAGAAGTTCTAGAATGATCCGTGCTCTGAGCCAAGGGAACATGCAGTTGAATCAGGTTCATTTTTAGCATGTTTCTTAGCAATTAGGCAGGTGTCATCACAGAAAGAATCAGTTATTTGAAGGATCTGAGGTGAAAAGACACAAAATAGCTCTCATGTCATCATTGCCACTGTGGATTTTTTTAAGGAAGCTCTTTATCTTACAGTTAAAAGGCTTTTTCCCCCTCGCCCCTGCTTCTGACTCGAAAGCCCCATCTGTGCTGATGGGAGTTATGAATGCTTTGTACAGGGAGAATACACTGCATGAATAGGGACAGTAATTTTAGGGCTGATTGAGCGCAGAAGGCACTCAGATTACATTCTGCAGAAAGAAGCTGGTGTACAATCCAAAAATTGGCCGTGTCAGGTGGTGTTCAGAATGAATGCCAGAAATAGCCTGTTTTTAGTGCAATCAGCCACCACATACCCTTTTTCTTAAAAGCTTAAAGAAATAGAAAGGCATGCACAGCCCCAAACCTTTCTCTTTGGTCCAAGGTGCTGGTTTGTGAGGCCCGGACCACACCAGGAGGGAAGGGTTCCAGGACATGAGGCGTGCATGTTTTCAGCCACGCGAACGGGTTCGCTGGAGGACACCATGACTTGTGATTCCAGAGTGAGCATCTAAGAGATGGGCCTCTCACGGAGGTAAAAGGTACTACCCTCTCAGCTTCTAGAACAATCCTCCCCTTTCCGAGGTCAGCTGAGGGAGGCCTGTCCTTGGGTCCTGTCGCTGGTGAGCCACGTGGGCCCCGGGCATGCGCCGAAGGAGGGGAGGGCTGCTCTCCCTCTGTGTGATACCCGGGTCAGCCCAGCAGCCCATTGTACAGGTGAGGACACCGAGGCCCGTGCACGTGAACTGTGATGCCCAGTCTCACCTTGGGGAGAATCTGCGTCCATCCCTCCTCAAGGAAGACTGTCCCCACCAGCTGAACAGCAGTGAGAAGGGCCTGTGGCCGACAGCGTTGGCTTCGGTTCCATTTCCCTCACCGGATCAGCAGCCTCCTCGTCGGGCACTGGGCGGGCGTCAGGCCGTGCACCCACTGGAAACGGGGCACCCGCTGCTGTCCGGGTGCTTTCAGGGGCGCCCGTGTGTGTAGGATGAGTCGGGCACAGCTGCTCACTTCCTGTGGGGGACGCAGAGACCCCTCGACCCCAGCATCCCTCCTCCACCCTCACCCCTGCCAGACACGTCCTGTGTTACAAGTGAGTGTTTCAGACACATTCACAAAGATTATTGCCCGCAGCGGTCAAGGCCTCTGCTTACAGCGGTGTACGGAATGTCATGTTTTTGTGACGGATTCGTGGAGGGCCCACAGTTCACTTCCCTCTGCTCACAAACTGAGCACCTGCTCACTGTCCCTGAGCTCCTTTTCCTACATCGGGCCAATTCAAATGCCTTCAACCTCCCCACCCCCGACCGGAGTCAGAGCTGCTATCCGCGTGGCCTCTTGCTTAGGACTGATGTCTGGATGTTTGTTTAAACATCTGTCTTCCCATTCTGCAGGGAGCACCTCAGTACAGGGAGAGCCTTGTGTGTCTGGGAGTTGCACACCACGGTGCTGGCACAAAGTGGGGTTGTTAAATTTGCTTCTTCTTTTTCCAAGAAAAGAAGGGTTCGGGAGGCACAGTGCTGATGGGGGACATGTGTTAGGAAAAGCTAAGTACAACTGTCCTGGCAAGCTAGTGGATGGAACCCTCCGCCTCTGCCTCCCCCACTTCCTCTGCCTGTCCAGCATCCCCTTGCTCTTCCCCAAAGCAGGCACGTGGGTGACATCTGAGCATGTAATTGGGACGGGGCTGCCCCTACCTGTGTTTCTCGGGGGGGCATAGAAGCTAGGTCTACCCTAGGAGTGTTCTCTACTTCCTGACCACTGCGAGTGCTTCAAGATGGGCAGCTGAAACTAGCAAGACCGATATGTGTTATAACCAAATTTGCTAGAATTATTGAGGGGAATCCCCTCTTTTTCTGATGTCCTACATACAAAGCATTATGAGAGCCCCAAGCTTGGACCCAGCTGGTACCATTCTGTGAAGCTGGGACGCCTTCTGTACCTCACACGCGCAGACACGTGTATGTGTGTATATGTGCATGTACGTGCACGTGTGTGTAAGCGTGTGTGTTCTAAATCTCTCTGTCTCAATCTGTATCTCTGTCTCTGTCTCAATCTGTATCTCTGTCTCTGTCTCTATGAAAGGCAATTTCTTTTTTTTTTTTTTTGAGTTTATTTTTTTAAGTCATCTCTATAGCCAACATGGGGCTAGACACCTCACAGCCCCGAGATCAAGTGTCACATGCTCTACCGACTGAGCCGGCTAGGCACCCCTAAAAGACAGTGTCTTGTTTCCAGATCTCCTCTGGCCAGTGGTTTAAGCCTCTCGAGGCCTGTGGCTACTTGCTGGGCCTCAGTATGGGTGGGATGGCTCCCTCTGCCTTGTTCCGCCCATACTTTCGTGTAACAAGACAGACAAGAAGTAGCTATTTGCTCTCATGAATTCTCCTTGCCAAAATGAGAGATTTTTAAAAATT
Source organism: Ursus maritimus (assembly GCF_017311325.1). Taxonomy (NCBI): domain Eukaryota; kingdom Metazoa; phylum Chordata; class Mammalia; order Carnivora; family Ursidae; genus Ursus; species Ursus maritimus. Next base: position 26,581,883 of record NW_024425341.1, on the reverse strand, counting down.
GAAGCCACTGGGGCGCCTGGGTGGCTCAGTCAGTTGAGTGTCTGCCTTCGGCTCAGGTCATAATCCTGGGGTCTTGGGATCGAGTCCTGCATTGGGCTCCCTGCGCAGAGGAGTCTGCTTCTCCCTCTCCTTCTGCCTGCTGCTCCCCCTGCTTGTGTGCTCACTCTCTCTCTCTGTCCAATAAATAAATAAAATCTTTAAAAAAAAATTGAAGCCGCCAGGGCTGATACCAGAGTGGAAAAAATCACATTGCATGCTGTGGAAAAATTAGGAATTCTTACAGAGGAATGGGAAAAAAGGAGCCACCTTAACATATCCAAGTTCGAGAATGTTCTAGGGAGTACAGGCATGCTTTCTGGATGGCTCGAGAATGTTCTAGGGAGTACAGGATACGCTTTCTGGATGGCTCCCAGGAAGGCCACCACTGGGATAGTACCATGGACCGAGCACAGCAGGGGGTCGGGGGGTGGGGGGACGTGAGGATGGGTGCCATGTGGGAAGTCTAGCAGCGAAGAGCCTCTGGTGGGCAGAGCCAAGCGAAGGGCAAAGGAGAGCTGGGGGGGGGCGCGGCAGGCCACTCAGCAGCTGTGATGGGGCAGGTGGTACGCTCACCTCCACTAGGGAAGGGGAGGTGGGCAGGGTGAGGGGTGGGCACAGAATTCGTGCCCTTATGGTCCCCTGACAAGTAGGACCTGTATGCAACATCCAGCAAAAAGGAGGCAGAGAAGTTTCCGGTATCTTTCCCAGCTTCCTTGAGATTTCTGGTTCCAGCCCTATGGGGTATTTTACCTGGCAGGGATGCTTTTTCCTGACTAAATCCTTTGTAGTAAAGAGCACACAGGACATCACCCCGCACCTGAACCGAGGCAGAGTCCCAGAGCTGTAATGATAAAAACAGCGTGTTCTGGATGGCTGGGGTGACAGTGCTAAGTCCCCAAGGTGTATTTGCCTCTCTGGTTCCTGGACACAAGAGGTCATGAAGCTCTCTTCACTGGCAGTAAGTCATTTCTCTCTGAAGCCACGTAATCCGGGAAATCAACACTCCTGAGGGACTAAGGCAACTTGCCGGCATGTCTGGTAACTCACCGAGGCCCCAGAGAAAAGCCTGCACGTGTCCCAGAAGATTCGCGCTGCCGAGGCCACGGTGGGGGGACTCACGGACATCAGCCCCACTTTGTCAATCAAGATGGATGTGGACCATTGACCTTTTGGCCCAGGAATTTTAGTTTTTAGGAAAGGAGACTAAGGGAGTAATTGGAAGCACAAATATTCACATCCAAAGATATTTGTCACAGTGTTGTCTATCATGGGAAAATTATTGGACACATCTGAGTTCAAAATGATGAATTAGTTAAATATAAACCGTATATAAATGCAATGAAATGTTACCTAATCATTAAAATTGTTTCAAAAAAGTTGTATCTACTGGAGAAATGTTAAGTGGAAGGGGAATACAGCACTCCACATGAAATATCGTAGCATTATGAGTGAGCACGAATGTTCACTGTGGATACCCATGAGTATTGCACAGAGAAAAATCAGAAAAAACCCACCAACTATACATATTTCCAAGTTACATTTATGTTAGTGTTATGGGTATGGGTCATTTGAATTTTCTTCCTGTACTCTGCTGTATTTTCCTAAATTTTATTGAGACTGGATTACTTTCTTAATCAGGTTTTTTTTTTTCTTGAACATGTCACTTAACCACTGAAAAATCTCAAATTTCTCAAGTTAAGCCAGTAACTTTATTGATGTCTTCATATATTTTTTCCTGTTCTGGTTAATGCATCTGATAAGAGTTGTGTTGAATGAACTCTACAATCCTTTCTGACACGATGATCTGGTACACAAACACTAGTGAAAAGATTACCATAGTTAAGCGAAGCACCGTATCATCTGCTCACATGGTTGCCATTTCTTTTGTGGTGAGAGCACCTGAAACGTACTCTCTCAGTGAATTTCCAGTGTTCAGTACCGTACTGTTAACTGAAGTCACCATGCTGTGCACGAGATCCCCAGAACTTGCCTGATACCTGGGATCAGCACCTTCCCGCCACCCAGCCCGGCAACCCCGTCCGCGCTCTGCTCTGGGAGTCCTACTTTTCTGGATTCCACATGTAAGTGAGAACAGGCAGCATTTGTCTTTCTCTGGGTTCTTTCACTCAGCATCATCTTTCCGGTCCATCCACGTTGTCACAAATGGCAGGATCTCCTTCTTTCTGAAGGCTAAATAGTATTCCGATCTATGTGTATATATCACATTTTCTTTATCCATCGACAGACTCAGGCTGTTTTCACACCGTGGCTATTGTGAATAATGCTGCGATGAACGTGGCTGTACAGGTATCCTTCCAGGTAGGGATCTCGTTGCCTTTGGATAAATAGCCAGAAGGGGGATTGCTGGACCGCACAGTAGTTCTGTATTTAGTCGTCTGAGGAAACTCCACGCTGTTTTCCAGAATGGCTGCACCAGCCTGCATTCCCACCAACAGTGAGCGAGTTTCCCTTTTGTCCACGTCCTCGCCAACACCTGTTGTTTCTTGTGTTTTTGATACCAGCCATCCGACAGGTGTGAGGCGGGATGGTGGTTTCAGTTTGCATTCCCCTGCTGATTATGATGTTGAGCGTCTTTTCACGCACCTCTTTGTGTACCTGTTTATCACCCGTGTTTTCTTTAGAAGAATGTCTGTTTAGACGCACTGCTCAGTTTTTAATCAGATTGGATTTTGCCGTCGAGCTGTGTAAGTTGCTTCTGTGTTCTGGATATTAACCCTTATCACAAAGACGGCTTGCTTTGTTCTCCATTCTGACGTTGCCTTTTCCTTCTGTTATTTCCTTGCGGCTTTTCACTACGTTCAGATCTTGCCGCCTGCTGTTTCTCTGCGGGACCCACCCTCCCTGTCAGCCAGGCTGGTGCTCAGACGTGAGCTCATCCCCACAGCCCTGCCTCTCAGTCCGTCCTGACCTGGAGTGCCCTTCTGCTTCCTCTTCGCCCAACAAAACACTAGGCCACAAGGATCTTTGGTGGGAAGCCATGTCTTCATCACTTTTTTCTCCCTTGGAGCCTTACACGGCCTTTGCACTTAGTGGATATCCAATACAAATTTTATTTATTTATTTATTTATTTATTTATTTATTAAAGATTATTTATTTATTTATTTGAGAACAAGAGAGCACGAGCAGAGGGAGAAGTGGAAGGAGGGGGGGGGGCAGGGAGGGGCAGAGGCAGAGGGAGAAGCAGACTCTCCGCTGAGCAGGGGGCTGGATGTGGGACTCGATCGCAGGACCCTGAGATCATGACCTGAGCCAAAGTCAGATGCTTAATCAACTGAGCCACCCAGGCACCCCTCCAATACATACTTTAAATAAACTGCAGTTTGCATCCATTTCTGAACAATGTAAGAAAACAAACCTCAGTTTTTAGCCCCAGTGTTATTTTACAAGCCCCAACAACATTCTTTTTTTTTTTTTTTAAAGATTTTATTTATTTATTTGACAGAGATAGACAGCCAGCGAGAGAAGGAACACAAGCAGCGGGAGTTGGAGAGGAAGAAGCAGGCTCACAGCGGAGGAGCCTGATGTGGGGCTCGATCCCACAACGCCGGGATCACGCCCTGAGCCGAAGGCAGACGCCTAACCGCTGTGCCACCCAGGCGCCCCCCGACAACATTCTTATTCTTCATCACTCTCCTTATTTACCACACTTAGGTTAAAAGTGACTCAACCTTCCAAAAAATACAATTTTCCCTGAAATGACTAAGGTTTGCTACCAGAAAGCAGATCTTAATGAACTCAGCAGCAGCTGGAGAGGCCGTTATGAATTCAAGAACAGTGGTGTGCTCATTGGAACTGGTACCTGGATCTATTTTCAAAGTTATCACTTAGATGTAGATATTTCTATATTTTTAAAAAGCAGACTTTTTTTGGGGGGGGCGCCTGGGTAGCGCAGTTGTTAAGCGTCTGCCTTCGGCTCAGGGCGTGATCCCAGCGTTCTGGGATCGAGTCCCACATCGGGCTCCTCCGCTGGGAGCCTGCTTCTTCCTCTCCCACTCCCCCTGCTTGTGTTCCCTCTCTCGCTGGTTGTCTCTATCTCTGTCAAATAAATAAATAAAATCTTTAAAAAAATAAATAAAAAGCAGACTTCTTAAAAAAACTGTTATCTTTTTTAAAAAAAGATTTATTTATTTATTTATTTATTTATTTATTTATCTGACAGAGAGAGAGAAAGAGAGCACAAGCAGGGGCAGAGGCAGAGGGAGAATCAGACTCCCCACTGAGCAGGAAGCCCAACGTGGGACTCGATCCCAGGACCGTGGATTCGTGACCTGAGCCAAAGGCAGACGCTCGACCCACTGAGACACCGAGGCACCCCTTAAAAATCAAACTTTACTGTAAAGTCCTATCTTATCTCCTTATTCCCCAATTCTGAAAACAGCCTCTTAAGAGAAAATCTGAGAAGAAATCTAATTGGCACGAGGTAGGGATGACACAAAGCAATCCTCCGCAGGTGGGATTCACGAAGGCCTTTGAGGCTGGGGGCACACTCCTCGCTCCGCACGGCCACACGCGAGTACTCTGTCCTTGATCCTCGAGTTTCAGGTTGAACGAACATTTGTGTTCATCCCCCCTTCAGCGCAAGCCATGCAGGCGGAGATATTCGCAGCTGCAGTTGGTGCTGGGGAGGAGGGGGAGGAGGAGGAAGAGGAGGGGGACGAAGAAGGAGATGGTGCTCCCAGGCACCTGAACTCTGTTCCCGCTGTTCACTGGCCCGCCCTTCCGAATCCAAACGCGCCAGTCGTCAGCATGCTCTGCGTTCATCTTTGCACCGTGGATTTTACCCGGGTGATTATTCCCTCAGCCCACCAGACCGCCATTTATTATCTCCCTATTCTCCACGGTTTGTCTGCTTTTGCTCCATTTCCTTTTTGATGAGAAGCCATGAGCGGATCTCTGGTCCCCCCGGATGCTCACTTTGCCCCTGACGTGGGCGATGTCCCACCCCGGCGTCCGGGTCACTCTCTGAGCCTCGTGCCCCTGCACCTCTGGTGGTGGTCCGTCTCCACCTGGGGTGCTGCCCAAGTTGGGTGGATCTGATGTGAGATACGCCACTGTTGATACCATGGGGAGCTACCTGGGAGAGACTCCATGTGGGAAATGCACGTGTGGGGGTTTGGGGGTGTTTTTATTTTAAGTGTTATTGGTAGAAATGAAAAACGTGAGCCTGAATCAAGCAAAAGCTGCTCTTGTTCAGCCAGAACGAGGCCAGAGGAAGGAAAACGTGCTCAGATGTAGCGAGCACCACACAGTGGTGGGTTTGGAGCGGACAGCATCGCACAGAGGGTCGGGGCGTGATTGGGCGTAGGTTCCATGAGCTGGAGAAGCGCGTCCCCCTCAATCTCCCGGTGGTGTGGTGGCCTGCACAGCGTTAGGATCCACGCCACCTACTCGCCTCCTGCTGGCCTCACGGCAGGGAGGGAGTCGGGGTCCCTGGAGGGGGGCCGAGGGGCCAGGAGTCTCCCAGGCCCCTTCCTCCCCGACCCTGCACTCTCACCACGGGCAGAGAAGCTGAGTCCACCCAGACGGATTGGGGTATGCCCTCGGCTCCATGTCCTCTACACGGAAGCCTTGCAGACTCACGGGGGTGTGCGTGGCGCAGACTGGGGCAGGACCTGCGTGCAGAATGGGACCGGCTCCACTGCGTGTGGCGACAGAGCTCTGGTAGCAGGTTGTGCGGGAGAAAGTCCCCCGCCAAGGTCAAGCAGGCCTCAGCTGTGCTCCCCTTTTCCCATCTGGACTCACCCTAGTTCTCCCTTGATATCTGACTCTGTGGGCAGCTTGGTGGCCTCCACCTCCCCTCATCCCCACCAGAGCATGCAGGCAAAACATGCATACACACATAACATGCACATGTATACACACACGCACACACATGCACCCCCCCACAAACAACACCGTGTATACAAACACCCATGTGCACCTGTGCATACATACAGGCACACACAGACACCCCCCCCACACACATGCACTTACGTAATACACATGAACACACACATACAAATGCACACACACAGGTGTCAGAGTTGGCCTCGGGTCCAGTACATTCTTACCCGTCAAACCGTCCATTATTCTGAGGGATTTACACAGCTAATGGGATGCTGTGCTCCGCCCTACACACCCAAGACCATCGCTCACTTATTTCTGCCTTCGCTGTACTCCCGTCAGTGACCACACCCAGGGCCACACTGCTGACCCGCTGCCACCCGGCACTGCCTTCTCTGGGCCTGACAGTACAGCCAGATGAGGACCATTGGCCGAGACCGCCACCTCCACGTGGGTGGGGAGCTGCACTTTGCTGGAAGCTTCAGGACCTCTTGGCAGCCGCAAGATCTGAATCATGGAGCCATGAGACCCAGTCGTCCACCCGTGGGTTCTGCAGATAGAGGTGACTCAGAAATCCTCAGTATTTCTATGTAGTCTGTCCACTTAACCATTGCATATAGGCATTACACGAAACTTTTGGTTCATGACATTAATTAATGTAATTTTCAATAAGGTGGCTTATCCACACATTAACATTTTCAAGAATGCTAGGAAGGGGAACATGCACCAAACCACGGAATAACATGAAAGACAGCAAGACACATTTCAAAGGCTGATGTGCTATGAATGAAGGAATGGAAAACTATCACATACCCACAATTTATTTTCCAGATTGCATGCCCATTTTTCTTGGACACCTCATTTACAGTCCCTGTGGTTCCTTGTTACGTTATTGATTCTCAATATATATCATCTTGTACACACATCTTGATTTCCAAACTAGGTGAAAATCCCCATTTGGGCACAGACAGTGGCCTCTGTCTCTTTTAATACCTGTAGTATTAATACCTGTAGTACCTGTAGTATGTAGCGAAGTGTTCAAATATTGATTGATTGGCTAGTATGTGATTGATTGATAAAGAGAAAAGCTGATTTTGTTAAAGTGGTCGTCACTGAAAAAGTTATATTAGATAAGATATTCTACTGCTTGACAATAGAAATGAGATGACCTAATTACTATAACTACCTGGTTAAAAATTCCTCCAATGAACTATCTTTGGTTATTCCTTATTTTATTAAACCTTTTCTTTCTAAGAAACCTCTTTTTAAAAGATTTATTTATTTGAGAGAGCAAGCATGAGTGGGGAGAGGGGCAGAGGGAGAAGCAGACTCCCTGTTGAGTGCAGAGCCCAATTCGGGACTTGATCCCAGGACCCCGAGATCCTGACCTGAGCTGAAGGCAGATGCTAAACCCACTGAACCACCAGGCGCCCCTCTAAGAAATCTCTTGGTAATCTTGTTGGATACTTTACTTGTCTCATTCAAGGAATTTTTCCATGGATAGACTATTTATTCTAATATTATTTCTGTGTCTTTACTGCATTGAAGGTGTGGCGCTGGATTTGGAGGACTCTTGCCATGCTAAAGGATGTAGTTTCTCATTTCCATACGTGTAGTCACTGAGCAAAGCACTTCTCAGCAGCTTCAATGGTGAGATGAAAATAGTAGACACCAGATCTCATAAAATTTCAGTCTCTAGGAGTCGAGGATGGGACTGCCTGCTTGCACAGAGGTGTGGCCGCCTGTCTCGCCTCCTGAAGGGTGGGTTTCCAAGGCTGGGATGAGAACCTGGGACCGATTTAGAACCACCTACAATCCAAGATGTGCAGACCCAGAATAGCTCACGGTCTGACTCACTTGCTGTTCACGAGGTGATGGAGAGCAGCAGGGCATCCCTGTTGCCTGTGACTCTGAGCCTTCCTGTATCCTCCAGAATTCCTGAATGTTCTAGAACCAAAAGGAAAAGCAGAAGGACACACAGGAGAGAAAACACTACTTCTCAGATGGTCATTTATAGCCAGCATTCGTAATAACTTCTTTGTAAAAACTTAAGTGAAAGATCTTACAGGTGCAACATGAGGACGTTGGCAGCCAGAGGGACGCCGCTGGCCCAGGCGCGGGGCGAGCGTGAGGAGCCGGCAGGGTGCACTAGCCGCCTTCAAAGAAGCAGACGACAGAAACGGCACCAAACCCCATCGACTCCTTGTGTAGATCCGAATCTCCATGGAGAAGAAACCCCACTCCTTCTATGTTTAGACCCATGCTGTTTATTATTCACAGGAAAGGCATCTGCTGACTGATACTTGGAAAGACTATTAGGGAATCAGGGGGGTTGCCTTGGGTTCAAGACGCCACACACGCATGGGTCTGCCCCCCAGCTCTCTCGCAAGCAGGAGCGCTCACTGGCCCCAGGGTGAGGGCAGCACTGCCAAGGACCACGGCCCCCGAGGAGCCTCCAAGTCGGGATCCCTATCTGGAGGTTTTTCAGCCTGTTTGGCGCATAAAATTGGGTTTTAAATCTCCAGATAATCGATTTTCAGGGAGGATGGCCGGCAATGCAGTGATTCCGGAATGGTGGGCTTGGGTGTACGCGATGAACACCCACCACAGAGAGGTTGCACCCAAATGACCAGCCCACCTACACCTGGATGCCTCCGGCTTTTCCAAGTAAACACGTATGTGTCCCCAGAGTGGACACGCTGAAGCATCTTTAAGTCCATGCTGTTCTCATGCATCACGTCATCTTCATGAGCCATTTTCAAGTCAGTGGAAACACGTGTGTTTCTCTAGTATTTTCAGGGAGAGAGGAGACCTTTTACATATCAGGATGTGTCATCTTTTGGAGAGTTTTTTTTTTTTAAGATTTTATTTATTTATTTGAGAGTAAATTAGTGAGCAAGAGCAGGGGGGAGGGGCAGGGGGAGAAGGAGAAGCAGGCTCCCTGCTGAGCATGTTGCCCAATGTGGGGCTCGATCGATCCTAGGACCCTGAGATCATGACCTGAGCTGAAGGCAGACGCTTCACCGACTGAGCCACCCAGGTGCCCCTTGAGAGTCTTTAAAAACAAGGGAAATAGGGACCAGAGGGAAGGTGCAATGAGTGAGCCCCACACTTTGTCACACCCCAAATGGGAAAATACACCTGTCCTAAATGAAGGAATAAATAGTCCTGGGTGGCTTTACTGTAGCACGTCCCAGAATCAATGCATTCTTTTTAAAACTGTCTATAAAAAGGGGCGTCTGGGTGGTGCAGTCGGCTAAGCGTCCGACTCTTGCTTTCAGCTCAGGTCATGATCTCAGAGTTGTGACTTCAAGCCCCAGGAAGGCTCCATGCTGGGTGTGGATCCTGCTTGGGATTCTCTCTCTCCCTCTGCCCCTCCCCGCCCCCCGCCTCACTTTCCTGTGCACACTCTTTCTCTAAAAAAAAACAAAACAAAAACAGGGGCACCTGGGTGGCTCAGTCGTTAAGTGTCTGCCTTCAGCTCAGGTCATGATCCCAGGGTCCTGGAATCGAGCCCCGCATCGGGCTCCCTGCTCAGTGGGAAGCCTGCTTCTCCCTTTCCCACTCCCCCTGCTTGTGGTCCCTCTCTCACTGTGTCTCTCTCTGTCAAATAAATAAAATCTTAAAAAAATAAAAAAATAAAAAATAAATACATTAATTTAAAAATTTAAAAACTCCCAAAACTGCCTATAAAATGAAATATATATATACATATTCAACATCCGTAAAACTGTGTTCTATTCAGAAGTTTCCTTCCCAATGCTAGAGTTACAAGTATATTTTCCTCCTTGGACCCCTCTTGTGCTGAGCAGCCACTGAATTGTAATGCTGGGTGAAACCCACCAAAATCACCATGTTCCTTTGCTTTGAAGGAGACTATATTCACTTTATAGCAGGATCTCACCACATTTTTTTTTTAAGGATTTATCCATTTATTTGAGAGAGAGAGAGACAGCGGGCGCATGCATGGGGTGGGGGAGGGGCAGAGGGAGAGAATCTTCAAGCGGACTCCTTGCTGAGTGCAGAGACCGCCCTGTGGGGCTCAATGACATGACCCATGAGATCATGACCTGAGCTGAAACCAAGAGTCAGACACTTAGCGGATGGAGCCACCCAGGCGCCCCAGGCTCTCACCACATCTTTACATACTATCATCAAAGAAGTCAAACAACTTTAATCCATGAGATACACTGTGAGTTCTAAAAGGGGAGAGAATGGTGTCAGACCTCAGTCTTTCCCTCTTGAATGGTATATATATCACGGGCAGCTGGAGGGCTTTGTTTTTGTTGTGAGTTCAGAAGACCACAGGGCAATGGGGACAGGCTGTCCAACCATTTCCTGGCGAACCAGTGTTGGCAGAGCAGAGGGATGGACAGGTTCCTGGGGAGCAGCTCCTCTCGGGCTCATGGTTACTCCATGCCCAGTACCGTGTTCCTCTGCATTTTCCTTCGGGAGCTGTTTTGACTGCAGTTTCTCCAGGCTCAGATCTCCCTCATGCTTGGAGTGCAATGATAGCCACGTAGACCAGTGCCACCAAATTTGAGAAGTCACACTCAAAGACCCCAAGGGCCTCAAGCACTTCCTCCCCGCGGAACCAACATCTAGTTCAAGAAAATACTTTTTAATTGTGAACTAACACCACAAAGAGAAGTATTTTCTTCATAACTTAACTTAAAAATAACTCATCATGAGTATGAGTAAGAGATTTGGGGTCATGGTCATTTTGATAGTAGAAATGTGTTTCTCAAGCATGTAGAGATCCCTGAGAAGATATCAAGGTACCTTGCGGATTCTGAAGACCCCAGTTTAAGAAATGGAGCCTCCCATGGTTTCTCTTGTATCCAAATTCATTTCTCTCCAAAGGTTCTACCTTCACTCCTTAATGTACCATTTCTTTCAGGAAGTATTTTCTGAGTCCCAACCATATTCCACAGCTTTCCTGAGCAGATCCACCTTGAACACACCCATCTTCATTTTCTTTCCTACAGAACCAAACTAAACCCCCTAGATGTGGCTCTTATTCGGGAGTATTTCCCAGCAGCTCCCAGTTCTCACCTGGAGCTCTGGACCCAGTGGTGCTGCAGCTGCAGGAAACCTGTGAGCACACAGTTGTCTGGGGGTCTTCATCTCTTCAGTTACCACTGGTTGTGTTCTGATTTCACAGCGCACAGTGCCAGCCACTTAATTCAGGGGAAGTCCAACAGAGTTCCAGACCCTGCCCTCGACCTTCCCTCAAAGAGCTTGTCGTCTAAGATGACACCACAGTTAAGACCAGAGGCTTTGGAATCTGATTTGTATGAATTCAAACGCTTGTTCTACCTCAAGAAGATCAGCTAACGACACCTGAGCCTTGATGTCCTGATCCGTCAGACAGTATCATAAACCTTATTATTCGTTATATTATATTAGCATTCTATTAGGTGTAACGTGGCCATCAATGCTTCTCCTGGTAAGGACGCGACGAAGGGTGAAGGGTGCCCTATTCAAAGGTGAAGGGTGCCCTATTCAAAGCAGAAAGACACAGAAATAACTAACTTCGTGTAAGATAATCATGGATATTGATAGAAGGGAAATGTTAGCTTAGAAGAAATGGAAATACTCATGAAGTCCTCTTCCCCCGGATCGTCATTCCTTCTTTCCAGCTCTCCAGATTCCGTGAGACCTTGGCCATAGCCCTCACGTCCACAGAGTGGGTCCTCACTAGTGCAGGCCTCAGTTCAATCGTATACTTATTCACTGAGATTCCTACTTTGTGCCAGACGCTGCATTGATGCTGAAAGTCCATCCGTGAGACTCACTGGTTCCTTGGAAACCTCTCAGTCTCTTCTTCTGTCTGCTCACCCCATTGTCTTCAGTCTCCCACAGAGTTAGCACCTGTGCTAGAGCTTTTCAGTCCCTGTTCCATGGATGGCAGGGGAAATGTTATTACCTTGTGCCCACTCCCTTCCCACCTGCCTCCTGTCCTTCTCCCTGGACTCTGACACTCTGGAGCCTGGCTAGAATTCAAATAAGTTATTAATCTGTACCACCAATTTAGCACTAATTACAGATACATGCACCTGCCCTAGTATCTTCAAGAAGCACTGATCCCACAAAATGTTTCCCCGAGGGAATGTGCCTGTGGTCAAATATTGGGGCAAACATTGCTCACTATCTCATACTCTTGGACATTTAAAATGCACAGGGACTCTGAGAAAATTTTCAGTAAAGATGCCCATTCATGTTTGCCAAGCTAGCATTTCCCAAACTTACACAGATCATTTTGCAAGTAACAGCTGTGCATAACAGAATAGGTGTGGCATGGCCATGCTCTGGGAGATGTTCTTATTTATATCCTCATTCTGCTGACATTATTTTATTAGCCTTACTGCAATAAGACTCATGTTACCTTGAGAGCAGTGACTGTGTCCTTAAATTATTTGGTAGCAAAAATAGCTAATACTATTATTAAGCAGCAGATAAGCATATAGTACATGCTCAATAATAAATGCCCTCTGGCAGCTCAGCCTCTCAGGAGCAATCATTTTCCATGTGGGTCTTATGTAAGTATCATTTTGCTTCAGCTCTGTGGGTTCCTGGCCTCTTTGCTTTGGTACATTTTTAAAATAGACTTAAAAAAAAAGATTTTATTTATTTATTTGAGAGACAGAAAGTGAGAGACAGAGCATGAGCAGAGGGCGAGAGGGAGGGGCAGAGAGAGAGAGGGAGAGGGAGAAGCAGAGTCCCCACCGAGCAGGGAGCCCGACCTGGGGCTGGATCCTAGGACGCTGGGATCATGACCTGAGCCACCCAGGCACCCTGAAATAGACTTTTTAAAAAATCCGCTCAGTAGCCACATGTGGCTGCCACCCTGCACAGACAGAACACACGCCCACCCCCGGGAGAGTTCACCCGGACATCCCTGGTCCACCGCAGAATTGGACACCCAGCAAACACGGAGTCCCAGGGGCGTGGATGACTGGACAGCCCCATGCCTCTCTCAAAACCGGGGCTGGAGCCCTTTCCAGCTTTCTTTACAGTCGGATGGATGGTCCAGCTACAGTGAAAGCCGCCCAAGCTAACGCGTGTCGCATGTCGGCAGGGCCTCCTCCGCAGGTGTGTGTGTGTGTGTGGGGGGGTGGGTCGGGGAAGCGCGGGCTGTGCTTCTGAGAAGGAAACTGACAACTCCCCCCTCACCCGCAGGCCCAAACTCCCAGCTCAGTAGATCTCATCTCCACGTCTCTTTAAAATACTTACTTTACAAATTAATTCTATTTAGATTTCATTTAGAAAGTTCTAAACTTACAGGATTTCCGATTTGCTCAAAAATCAGTTTCATATGTTGGTGCAGACCCGTTTTTCCTGGTATCCACTCAGTGAGGAGCCCCCACTTCGCTCACATGGACTGGTGGGCCAGGTGAGCCCAAAGTCTGCATCTGTACGAGCAAACAGCTGGAAACCTGTCTCGCGGGAGGCTTACATAAGGCAGGCCGGGCAGAAACAGGAGACGCGGGGGCACATACCCGCCGGTATTTAATTCACACCTTAACCGTGGATTGGACAGACGCGTTGGGCTTCAAATGTGTAATATATGATGTATTTTCCCTCGAAGAAAGATGAAGTGGTCATTTCAGCAGCCAGACATCCAAGGATGGGGGAGGGGCCTCTCGTCCTACCCTCAGAATGAACCGAGCAGGTAACGTCACTCCCACGCACTCAGACTGGGGCTTGAGGAAGACATCCGAAAGTCCATCCCAGGTTTTCTTAGGAACTCCTCAAAGGCAGCTCAGATGCCGCCCCCTTGTGAAACCCGGAAGCTCGACGACGCTCGAAGCTCTGGAAGCTCTCAGACCAGACTGGGAGTCCTTGACCTTTCTCTGTGTCGACACAACACTTTGATCTCCGTTTTACCCCCATCGAGCTGCGTGGGGCACAAGCCGGGTCCTGGCTGTGAAGTGTGCAGTCTGGCTTCAGCAACGCACCCGGGCAGCCACAGCTGTCTGCTGCTCGGCATCTCCTCCCTGGCCAGGTGAGGGTCCGTGGCTCAGAGCCACTGGAGAATCCCTGCGCTTGGGCATGGGACTGGTTCGGACACTGGCGGGTGACCTAGCTAAGTCAAGGAGCATTCTCCCTGCAAGCATTTGAACACCAGGTGCCTCTTCCTGAGGAGGTCCGGCTCTAAGGAATGATAAGACTTTGTGCTGCTGGTAACATGGCAGAATCAGTCCCCAGGTGGTTTTCTCGTAACTGAGGTGTCAGTTTTGTGTAACGTTTCACTGTTGAAATCCACTCCTGAGGTCCCTTCTTATTTACGAGGAGATCATCCTAGGAGAATATTGTTCAAGGTGAAACCCTCTGAAAACATGGACAGATGTCACAGGACCCAGCACAGCTGGCCCGCTCTGTGACCCCCACCCTCCACTGCGGCATTCACAAGACCCGGCTGACAGTTACTGATCCATGGCGTCTGTGGGTTGTGGCTTCCACGCACACTCGAGTCCTCGGGAGCCCCACTGATCAAGGGACCTATCACAGAGACTGTGCAGAAAAAAAGTCCTTAACAAACGCTTCACACCACACTTTGTTTGAACATCTCCCTTGGGCTTCGACGACCGCTCTTGTTAGGGTGTATCACCAGCTGCCTGCCTCATCCATTCTCCTTTCGCCGTCAAAGAGCTGCCTCTAGAAGGGAGAGCCCTCAGGTGACCCGTTGTGACATGGAGGCAAGCTTACACCGGAACCTCTGCACCCCGCAGTTAGGACAGAGGCTCTCTCGGCCCCTCCTTGCACGCTGCTGGCGATGGGCCATGTGCACGAAGACGGATGTGGATAACCAAGGCCAACCTTCCCCGGGAAGAGAAAGGACTGTCCCTGACCCCTCCCTGACCTCGGCATCCCCAGGGGGGGCCCTTGCAACACCTGGCATTCCTGTGACCAGTCCATCTACGGAGCCGTCTGAAAAGACTCGCTGGCATACAGTCAGCCAGCTAGATTCCAGCCCAGGACACGCACGCTCCCTTGTAGAGACAGAGTTCCAGGGGACTTTGCAACGCTTTCAGCAGCTTACTCGGTTCCATAGCCACTCATCCAGGGACCTCCCGGCGCAGAGAGCCGGAAAGTCAGGACATGTGAGTGAGAACGTGGCAGGTGGGGAGCTTCCCGTCCAATGCTCACCTCTTGCAGCCAGGGAAGCGAAGGCCCAGGAGGCCAGGCCCCCACCTCCATCCGTCTCTGCGCTCAGCGTGACGGTGGATCATCCGTCCGTCACTGCTCGCAGTGTGGCAGTGGATCGCGGGTCTAGCTCCTGGGCTTCTGGCTCCAACAGCAAATGATCTGTCTACGCGAGGGTTTATCGTCAGAGGGAACATGTCTAGAGGCAGCATATTCAGACCATCACGGTGCAACCCCCCCCTACTTGTAGGGTAAGGCTCGGTCAGCCATCCCTCCCTTGCAGAGTACCATGTGTGTTTTACTGCGCGGGGACATCTGAGCACCAATGAGCAGCTGTAGAGAGAGGCTGTGACCGTGGAAACCCCCGACCACGGCCCGGCTGTAGCAGGTGCGAGCTCTTCCCCACACAGCCTGAATCGTGCGGGTTACAGACTCTTCACCGCAACGCTCCTCCAGTGCACGAGTTCCATATCCTCGTCCGAGGCGTCAAGAACCACACAGGGACTGCTATGAAAATGCAGGAGAAGCGGGAAAACAGTAGGCCTTCACGACTCACAGGTCTGCACACATGATTTGAACCAGGCAGACTTGTCAAGCTGCATATGGTGAGTACGTGCAGTGTTTTCCGTCTACTGACAGCAGTAGCTCCAGGGGTACAGCACGACCTGATACTCATGCATACCGCGGCTCTAGCCGTCCAGTTAACATCACCGTATGTTAGACATCTTTCTAGCGATGAGAACTGAAATATCCTTCTTAGCAACTTTCAGTGCATGACACAGGAGTGCTGACCGCAGCACCACTGCGTCCCTGGGGAATTGGAAGCTTGTACTTTCACCCCCTCTCCCGTGTCACTGAACACCCCACCCCCCTCCACTGGTTCCAGCAGCTGCCAGTCTGTTCTCTACCCGCCAGCTCGGGTTTGTTTTACGTGTAGATTCCACATGCAAGTGAGATCCTATGGTATTTGTCTTTCTCTGACTGGCTTCACTTCACATTCTCTCTTATGGCCGAGTATATTCCATTATGTATACACACTCCTTCTTGATCCCTTCGTGTGTCCACAGCTGGGGTTGCTTCCAAACCTTGGTATTGTACATAATGCTGCTATAAACATAGGGGTGCACATATCTTGTCAAATTCATGCTTTCGTTTTCTTTGGGTAAATGCCCACTAACGGAATTACTGGATGATATGGTAGCTCTATTTTAAACATCTTGAGGAACCTCCACGCTGTTTTCCAGAGGCGGTACCAGCTTGCATTCCCATCAACAGTGCACAGGGTTCCCCTTTCTCCACATCCTCACCAACATCTATCATTTCCTGAGTCGTTGATTTTAGCCATTCTGACAGGTGTGAGGTGGTATCGCATTGTGGTTTTGATTTGCATTTCCCTGATGATAAGGGGTGTTGAACATCTTTTCATGTCTGTTGACCATGTGTTCTTTGGATAAATGTCTGTTCAGATCCTCTGTCCATGTTTACATCAGATTCTTTTTTGCTCCTGAGTTGTAGGAGTTGTTTGTACTTTGCATGTTAGCTCCTCACTGGATCATTTGCAAATATTTTCTCCCATGGGGAAGATTGGCTTTTCCTTTTGTCGATGGTTTCCTTTGTGGGGCAAAAGCTTTTTATTTTAGTGTAGTCCCAATAGTTTATTTTTGCTTTTGTTTCCTTTGCTTTTGGTGTCAAACCTAAGTTTGTTCTTTACGGATCCAGCAGGAAATACAGTTCTGTAATCACAATCAGACAACGCATGCAAACGTTTGGCTTCTTTCTCCTTACAAAGGGCGATTTGGTGCCTGTTCATGCAGCATAATTGTAAGTGTTCATGCTGAGTGTTCTTTGTGTGCTGCTGGTTTATCCCAGCCTGCATTTATGACGACCAACGGATAAAAGCGTCACAGAGTGTCTTTGGCTAATTATGGTTGCATATTTGAAGTTTGAATAAAGTGCTTGTGTTTATCAGACATACCATGGAGACCCGGTTCTGGCCCCAGAGCACTTACAATCTCTCAGTCTCATTCTAAAAAGGTGCATTTTCTAAATGAAGCAAAATAAGAGTCCATTTGGGGTTCCTGATCTGACAGAGGTTTGCTCCTATAGTGGAAGTGTCTGCCTTCTGGTTCAGGCACAGGTGGGAGTGTGTCTGGGCTTGCCGCTCCGAGCGGCCCCCCATGAGCCCGAGTGCGCTGAGTGCTGAGTGTTCGGGGAAAAGCAGACCACATCCTGATCTGCTCCAGTCTGAGGAGGATAGTTCGACATTGCTTACGTCCTGCTGCCTTCCTCCCTTCTCTTTGCTTTGCTGTTTGACCTCTAATGCAGAATTGGTGACGATTATTTGCAATTCTCTATTTCTTAAACATATACTTGCAAATGTCTGCGTCTGGGAATCGACTTTCTAAGTAAAATTGTATATGTTATTGTCACTTTAATCTTGGATTTATCAAGCTGGGAAAAAAATCACACTTCATTTAGTCCTACATTGTTTTTTATCACTTACTACTAAATTCTCTTGACTTCCCTTGCTTGTAGGGTTAGGAACAGGTCAGGAGAGGGGAAGGGGGAGGGGTGCAGTGTTGATGCAGAAGGCAAGGTGGCCAGCCTGTGACAGCGTGCCGGCAGAAAGACCTGTATAATGTGCGGCATGGTTCCAGCACATTGCCTCCCTGTAAATTAAAATTCTGCTAATGAAAAAAATTTTTTTAATGTATTTATTTGTCAGAGAGAGGGGGGAGAGAGAGAGAGAGACAGAGAGCATGCGTGCATAAGCAGGGGGAGATGCAGAAGGAGAGGGAGAAGCAGGCTTCCCGCTGAGCAACGAGCCCAATGTGAAACTCCATCCTAGGACCCTGGGGTCATGACCTAAGCCGAAGGCAGACGCCCAACCCACTGAGCCACCCAGGTGTCCCAAAATTCTGCTAATCTTAGAATTTGCGGGACCTAAAGATCATCTGCATTGAATCCCAACCTCTTGCATGTTACAGATGAGAAAAACAGAATAGAGGTTAGTGTCTGGAGGAAGGTGTTCAGCCGCTGCAAGACCAGGCAGGTGCCGGGACCCACCTCCCTGCACCTGTCCTTCAGCACTTCCTGTGCTCAGGTGCCGCATCTGACCCATGATTGGTGCGTCCTGGGGTCATTCACAAAAGCTAATGGTCTTTCATTTGTGATTTAGTAATTTTAAATAGTAAACAGTTTTTGAACAAGAGCTGATTGGAGAATACCCTCACGATGTCACTCTCACACCCTCAGGCCCCAGTAGGAAAGAGGTAGGTCACAGCCTGGCCACATGCCTAGTTCTGCACCACAGTCTGCTTTGATGTGTGCTCCTCCCCCACTGTGAATTTCCCAACGGAAGTAAGGTTTGAAAAGTGCTAGTTCACTTTTCAGTACTAGTTCAGCAAACTTATTTGAAAATAAGTATTTCAAAAACAATCCTATCCATCGAAAGAAAGAAAAACGTGGCGCCTGGGTGGCTCAGTCAGTTAGGTGTCTGCCTTCGGCTCAGGTTGTGATCCCAGAGTCCTGGAATTGAGCCTCGTCGGGCTCCCTGCTCAGTGGGGAGTCTGCTTCTCCCTCTTCCTCTGCCTCCGCCCCCTGCTGTGCTCGGTCTCTCGCTGGCAAATAAATAAATAAATACATTTTAAAAAGATTTTATTTATTTATTTGGCAGAGAGAGACAGCAAGAGAGGGAACACAAACAGGGGGAGTGGGAGAGGGAGAAGCAGGCTTCCCGCTGAGCAAGGAGCCCAATGTGGGACTCGATCCCAGGACCTGGGACCTGAGCCGAAGGCAGATGCCTAACTGACTGAGCCATCCAGGTGCCCCTAAATAAATAAAATCTTAAAAAAAAAAAAAAAAAGAACAAGAAGCCCATTCAAAGGACAAGAGGGTCATGTAACAGTCCTCTGATCCATCTTCCTAACTTTGAATGTTTCCCCAATAAAATCTACACAAACGTCTCTTTTCTACTAAACTTAGGTTATACACATATGCATTGAGAGCTAGGTTTGTAGAGAATGCATGGGTGCCTGGGTGGCTCAGTTGGTTGGGCGACTGCCTTCGGCTCAGGTCATGATCCTAGAGTCCCAGGATCAAGTCCTGCACTGGGCTCCCTGCTTAGTGGGGAGTCTGTTTCTCCCTCTCTCTGACCCTCTCCCCTCTTGTGCTCTCTGTCACTCTCTCTCTCATGTAAATAAAATCTTTAAAAAGAGAGAGAGAGAGAATACAAGTTATTTTCCTCAGGGATGGAAATCTGGGATAGGAATATACATGCAAAATATGCATTTATTATACGTAATACATGCACGATGAAGATTTTTTTTATGTTATGCGCCTATTATGTTTACATGCAATTCGGACCCGGCCCACACAACTGAGAAGTGACTGCTTTCCAGGGACAGCGTCTGGTGGTCTCCCCTCCGTGTCCCGTGGATGTCACGTCCTCCTGGCTGTTACCCATCCACCCTAAAGCAGGATGTGGTGGGCTTGAGTTTCAGCAAACACATATCAAAGCCCCAGGCTTGAGTTGAGCGTGCTCCAGAGGGTAGGTAGACTGCGGGAGAGGGAATGCGTAAGAGTAACAAATTCCAGTAACAAAAGGTGCTAAGCATGTTCAGAGGCTTGCAGAGTCTGCGGAAGAGCTTGAAGTAGACAGCTACGAAACGTACCTGCACACATGCCGGTCCAGGCTTCGTGCTGCATTTCCTGGACTTGTTCCCACGGCCCCTGAGCTGACTTAGGGTCAACCGAGTATCTGGGCTCACGGGGGTCTTCATTGGGAACCGAGGGCGGTGTGGAGAGCCAAGGAGGGAGGCACTCACTGCTGGAGTGGGGCTGGTGAGCCCCAGTGCGGTTCTGGAGATGGAGGGAGAGGGCCCTTCCCAGTCCTAGCGGCCGGTTCCTCATTGCGTTGGGAACGACACCTCCGTTAGCAGCCCAGTCCTGCGCTGTGGCTTTGGGATTACCCCTGGAGGCTCACTACCGTCTGAATCTTCATCCTTCTCCACAGTTGTATTAGCTGATTAACATGCTTTTATGCAGCCTTTGTGACTAAATAAGCAAAGGTCGATTCCATTCTCTACAATTGGATTCTCAAAATACTGCAATTCTGACTAAAATGGCATTTTCCTGGAGGGCAGCTGGGGGACAGGATGGGACAGATAACCTAGAGCCGGATTTTGTGCCACCCTGAACGCCAGGGGAAGAGGTTTGGGGAAGAAGGAAAGCTGTGGGATCGGGTGAGCAGCCGGCAGATGTGGTCAGGTGCGAGGAGGGAGGATGGGGTGGAGGGGGTGTGACCGGAGCTGAGCACAGGGTCTGTAGCCAGTCCTAGGGAGGCAGTAAGACCAAAGGGCACTTGGCATGCCTGTGATCTTGGTTACAGCCGGAAGATGCCAGCAGCTTTAACCCAGAGGTTACCATCTGAAGAGCAGGGTTTCCTAATGCCAAGACCATTAAAGAAACCCAGAACTCTTTCCATCAAAATCAGCTCTAGTTGTGTTATGATCAAAGGAGGCAGATGGAAACCTCTAGAACACACAGAGAACGGCTTTGCTCCTCCAGGATCTCTGGTTAGCAGAGCAAGTCACCAGCTGGGTAGGATTGTGTGTTGTGTCCACACCCGCTGCTGGCCAGTGGGCACTTGGAAGCCACATTAGAGTGAACAGAGTTGGGATTGCGTTTCTCCGACAGGCCAGCCACCTTAGCGTTGGCTGGTCACACACCTGTCGGGGCTGCTGCCGCAGACAGCACAGGGAGCCACACAGCACCCTTATCTAGGAGCTCGTAACACAGTCGCCTCCAGACACAGACCCGCCTCCACCCGCTGACCCGGTCTCCTGTCCGCTGTGTGTTATACAAAGAACCTTTCATTGATGTGTAACCTTATGACTCACGTTTCTATAATATGGATACTTTCTGTCAATTAAGTTATTGTCAATCTTGTAAGGGATGTGCTGGCAGATAGTTTGTTTCTGGAGACACCCTGCTATGCATGGGGAGGAGGCCAGTGGCGCCCAACCTGTGTGCACAGTGGGGTGTTGGGGGTCAGCAGGAGTTGGGGGCTGAGGGATAAAGCAGGGAGGGAGAATATATTCCTTAATGGGTGGCCTGAGAACTTGCTACAAATGTAAAACCGAGGTTCTGGACGTGGGCAGTGGCTGGGGCGGCCCTCCTGACCCATCACAGGACAACAGCTTATGCACTTGGAGGCCACATCCTGTAGGTAAGAGTTAGACTTCCAGATGATGGAGGGCTCACAGCCTGTTGCCTCCGGGAACCACTGTGTGGGGGAGGGTTGGAGCAGGGCTGTCAGCTCCCAGCAACGGGTTTTCAGGTGAATGTTCTGTAAGTGGATTTTTAAATAATATCTAAGTAGAGATACACAGTTGAGAGGTAAATAAAAGTCGAAAAAGAGGTGTTGGGGCGCCTGGGTGGCGCAGTCGTTAAGCGTCTGCCTTCGGCTCAGGGCGTGATCCCGGCGTTCTGGGATCGAGCCCCACATCAGGCTCCTCCTCAAGGAGCCTGCTTCTTCCTCTCCCACTCCCCCTGCTTGTGTTCCCTCTCTCACTGGCTGTCTCTCTCTCTGTCAAATAAATAAAATCTTAAAAAAAAGAAAAAGAAAAAGAGGTGTTGACCAGAGAGACAGGAGAAAGTTCTAGTCACAAAGATGTTTAGCCAAAGTCATAGTAGTAGGCATTTTTCTCAAGCAAAAAAAAAAAAAAAAGTAATGAAATTTCAAGACTGAACATTCTACACTGAAAAATAAAATTAGAAAGATAGAAGTAGGCACCACTAAATAAGAGAAAGACAAGTACGTGGAAACACCAGAGCATGTGTTTCCATCACTTAAAAAACCTATTTTGAACAGCTAATACATATCTAATACTGCTAGATGTTGAGACGTTGGGGAAGAGTATCAGAGGTCCTGTTAAACATGGTAGATTGAACAGAAGCATTTTTGCATGTATCCTTCAAAACCTCTCTAAAATTAAAGCACGATTTCTGAAAAATATAGCCGATAAAAATAAAAGTGACTCAGCACCAGCCGCAGAATTTTGGAAGCTGGGAAGTAGATGGGAGAATAGTAACGGAATTATTAGCAGACGGGACAGAGCTGGCATGTAAGCGTCAGGAGCCCAGAGCAGTGTAGACACGGGGAGGACAGCCTGAGGATGAACGCAGGGCAGAAGGGGCCAGCTCCCGGAGGAGCAAGCAGGGTCCAGCACACATCTGACGCACAGACAGCTGTCCCATCCAGGGCAGCGGCAGACCGGGGCTCTCTCCGAACCAGGGGTCCCGGTTGGGTGAATGGCAGGACGCCTGTCTAGCAGGATGTTAAAACGGGGCCACGGCCATGACCTTGCTGCAAACCTTCTTTGCAAACTAGACGACCCCAACCAGTAACAGGACTTTAAGCCACGCACCTGTAGAGAGGCTTAAATGATCAGCAGGGGGAGCTTTTTCAAGGCCTCTTCCGAGAGATGAGAGACGAGAGACGTATATACGGTGTTACACCTGCAAGTACATCACATCTACTGAGGGCAATTTTAAAGAAATGACTCAGCAGCTCAAGAGTCCCTGGGAGTTGGGGTTCCGGAGACTGATGAGTGAAACATGCCTTTAGCATCTAAAGCTAGGCGTAATGCAGAGGGAGGAGCGGAGCAGGAGAAAAGATGTAAAAATTAAATTAGGAAAGAGTTGTCTTTCCACCAGGAGCAGAGCCGAGGACTGGCGCTGCCTGACCTCCTGAAGTGGGGAGGGGCTCCCCCAGGAGCGCTGGCCCCAGGGGTAAAGGTGCAGGTGCTGTCCCAGCCGCCAGGACTGTCCCAGCAGCCGGGACTCAGGCCTTTGAGGCGGTCCGTTCTAAGGGCCTGCTTGCCCAGAGCACCCAGAGTCCGGAGCACCCACCCAGTCAGGGACATTTTCCTTCTCCCTCCCTCCCTCTCACCTCTCCCAGCCTGGGTGGTCAGCGGAGTGATAGTCGCTGGGGCAAGTGAGCACAGGAGAGGAGACGCCGCCCTGCCCCTGCCCTGCCGTGGGCCTTGGCAGGGACAGTGAGAAGTCCTCAATTTAAGTTAGATATCAGAATTGTATTTTATAAAGAAGTGGATAATTTCCTTGGGGCGCCTGGGTGGCTCAGTCGTTAAGCGTCTGCCTTCGGCTCAGGTCATGATCTCAGGGTCCTGGGATCGAGCCCTGCATCGGGCTCCCTGCTCAGCGGGAAGCCTGCTTCTCCCTCTCCCACTCCTCCTGCTTGTGTTTCCTCTCTTGCTGCCTCTCTCTGTCAAATAAATAAACAAAATCTTAAAAAAAAAAAAAAAGTTAAAAAAAAGAAGCGGATAATTTCCATTACTGAACTGATACCATGCTTGTGACTTAAAGTGACAGAATAACTTTTTTTTCATTTAAAAGGAAGCAGAAAAGTCCTAGGGCTGTGTTTTTTATCCAAGAAAGAGAAGCTCTTCCGGCAGCAAATAAACTTAGTAAATAAAAAACATTGTTTTCCAGTGACATCCCACAAATTCAGCTTGCATGAGAACTGCCCCAAACCTGCTCCATGACTCTGGTCACTCATGTGTGGAGAGTGTGTGTGACCCCACCCTCCCAGCCCAGGGAGGAGAGACAGACAGACACAGGAGGGACAGATGGAGAGGGAAAGACACTTCAAGAGAGCAGCAGGTTATAGAAAGTAAACTTGCAAGTTAACAAAAAGAGCCAGGAACGTAAAATCTGATAGAAATCCTTGAATTCCATAAAAGTTGTACTTGATGAAGTCGACACAATCACAGAAAGTAAAGCGACAAGATTGAGACTCTAAACGTGGAAAAAAGTATGAGAACATTGGAAGATCTGTTTAAGAACTTCAATATCAGTGAGTTCAAGGAGGAAAATGGGAGGACAAAGCTATCGAATAATTCACAAAAATTTCCCCAAATGGAACTGGTTTCCAAATGGGAAGCCCAACCCAGAGGTGAAAACAGAGCTGCCTCAGGCCGGGACTGCAGGCTTGGTGGAGGGAGGGGGGAGCAAGGGACGGACTCGGACCACAGGGCCACAGCAGCTGCGGGGAAGACACCTGTTGATTCCAGTAGTGCAAGGTGTCCTCCAGGAAAGGAGTTTATGACTCAGGTATAAAATTGTACAATCAATATTGATCTAAAAATTATCTTACATTTACATTGGGAGGATAGGGAGCTATGTGTGTGGTCAGAAGAAGGGACAAAGAATAAGAAAAATCCTTACAGCGTGGAAAGCCATCGGGAATAGCTAAGAAGAAAAAAAATCAGTAATGGAGCTTTGCTCGTGAATTTGCAGGCAAACCTCAAACACAGCTGGGAGTTGAAAGCGTTGGTCTCAGGGGCAATGGCAGTGGGCAGCCGTGTGGACTGGTGGGCTTGTTGTTACAAAACCCTCACAGACTGATAGGACTTACTAAACTACACAGTATGTAACTAAAAATTAATGCAAATGTTTAAAGCATGCTCGGGCCAGTTATGTGGAAAACTAATTCTTGGGAACAAGGGAAACTGAGGAACGAGCTGAGAGTTTCGGGAGTTGAGCGAAGAATAGCTTTCCTGATGTGGCAGGTGCCGCCTGCAGCGTCAGCTCAGACCTTCAACCCTCATGAAGTGAGTGCTGTGATGAGCAGTCCGCTAGAACCATCCTATAATCTGACCAAGACCACAGCTAACTCACGCATGGCGTGAGCAGGGCTTGGGTCCAGACAGCGCACGCTAGCCAGTAGACCGAGGGCGATCTGCTTGGCTGATGTATGTTCTGATGTAAAATATTTCCGACTCCTTCTCTGCTGTGTTCCGTTGGGTCCAGAAGGAGGGAGGAGGTCCCATCACCGCCACGCAGATTCCAGAGTCCTCTGAAGTCCAAGAACTCAGCTCTCCCTTTATATGATCTGTTGTTTTTGTTGCAATTCAAGCCAATAGAATTTGTGCTGCAATTCAAGTAAATAGAAATAGAAAATATTTGCTCACAACCTCTGATGACATTTCTTATATGATGAAGAGAGAAACCAGGTCTTTAAGATGAACAATTTACATTATAGGCAGGCTGTGTGCACTGCCCCCTCTTCGGGCAGCTTCCTTCTCCCAAGATTCCCTCTGGAACATCTGACCGCTCTTGCAACCCCTCTCTGGCCTCGGACCCTCCAGCGAGCACCACAGTGGCTTCCTGCCTCCTTTAGACACAGACTCACCGTGGGTTTTCAGTGTGGGTTTTCAAA
Source organism: Ursus maritimus (assembly GCF_017311325.1). NCBI lineage: Eukaryota > Metazoa > Chordata > Mammalia > Carnivora > Ursidae > Ursus > Ursus maritimus. The sequence goes on along the minus strand of NW_024425341.1, from coordinate 26,556,606 downwards.
TAAGGGCTCTCCTGTGTTCCCAGGGAAGACCTGTCTCTCTGCTCACTCTTGGTTGTTGTTGGTGCCCTTGATTTTGTTAATATTCTGCAGAGAGTTTATCATCCTGACCTGCAGGAAGGTTAGTCCTCCCAGCCTGGGGGGCCATAACTTTCATGTTATTTTGCTTTTAGATTTCTGTCCATTTAAAGTTTATTTCTGTATGTGGCGTGAGGTGTGGACCACTTTTCCTTCTTATTTTTTCATTTATCTTTTTCTAAGTGGTTGCCCTGCTGCCTGTTACCATCCACAAATCTTCCTGTTTGCCTCTGTTGTTGAGATGACACTTTCTCTACGGACTAAATTCCCACGTGTGCTTGGGTCATTTTCCTGACTTTCTATTTCAGTCCATTTGTGTGCATGTCAACGGGGCCAGAGCCATGTTATTTCAATTAGAGGCTTCAGACTATGTCTTTAAGAACTGATAAGGCTGGTCTCCTGTACCTCTTCCCTATTGGTGTTTCCTCAGTTTTTGTTGTTGTTTGTTTTGTTTTTTCCCTGTGTGCAGTTCTTTGGCCCCCAGGCTGTGTCCTGATGGATCTCAACACGACTACACAAGACACACGGGATCGTGGGCCTTCCAGCAGCTCCTTCCCTGAGTAACTAGAAGAGACTCTTGTTTCCTAAAGGAATCTGGGCCTTTTTACCCTAAACATTTAAAAATAGAACACGGTTAAGAACATTTATGAACAAGGACGGGACACGCCTTGGTAAGCCAGCCAGCTCTCTGTGGCAGGGTTCATGTTTCAAATCTCTCAGTCCTTCAGAGTGCAAATACACTTGGAGGACCCAGTCCCAGCAGGCGCCCCACCTCCTGCCCTCCTTACAGAATGCTCAGCCACACAGCCCGCACACAATGTTTTTCCAAATTCTTGCTGATCTGTAAACTGCACGAGCACGAACACGTCAGGAGACAGAGTCTGAGCTGGGGCAAGTTAGTGCCCCACTAGGAAGAGAGGTACAGCTGCCAGGAAACCATAAAGTATGGCCCACACTCAGGAAAAGAAGATACATTCTTGCCACCCATACTGTGCAAGTGTAATGTTCTCAAACTTGCAAATTCCAGTAACCCAGCAAAGCAGAGCTGGGCAAATCCCAGGAAGTTGTGTTCATGGGATATTTGATGGGCAACTCTGGAACATGTTCGCCCCTTGTAAAACCTGCTTCGGGTTATAATACATCAGGAACTCAAATCCTACCATCGGCATCAGGGTTTTGGAACTCAGAGGAGTGTGTGAACGAGGTTTTGTTGCGTCTCACTGTGTTGAGATGTTGGACCCTTGCAATGAACGATCGTCACACTCAGCAATGTGAATGAGCCTTGAAATAATGGTGCTGAGGAAGGAGCCTGCATGCTTTATGATTTCAGATTCTTAAAAGTTCTAGAGAATGCCTCACACTATGTCGTGACAGAAGGCATATCCCTGGTTGTCTGGGGACAGCGAGGAGTGAGGGATTGCCAAAGGCGCAAGAGACCGTGGGGCGATAGGTGTGTTCGTTATCCTTTTTGTGGTAACAATCGCACAGGTGAGTGCTTATGTCAAGACTCGTCACACTGATGTGCACACAAGCACGTGTGTGTACTATGCGTTAGTTATACCGAGAGAGACAGACGGGGGGGGGGAGGGCAAGAGAGGAAGAAAACGGATTATCTGAAATCACATATAGGAAGAAACAGCAGTGAGGACAGTCGTATCTGCAGGGTCTTCCCTCTCCCCCGCGATATTCCTGGAGGAGCCGTTGGTTTATCTTCGTGGACGAGAAGGCAGAATCGCAGCTGTTGTCACACCACTGACAACTGGCAGGTTCTGCTGTCCTGCCCCAGAGCTCAGCGCACACGGGCGTCTGTGACTCCGGGCTGCGGTGGAACTAGTCCCCCTCGACACTAGCGAGTGCACATGCTCAGTAAGAAATCGTGCTGGGTGTCTGCACTCAGACGTATTCAGATCAGTTATAGATAACTTTTCTTTATCTCTGTACAAATGTAGTGGCCGTAATAGGAAGGTACCCGTTGTCAGCTAGGTAGTTCTATTTGGTTTTGGTTTTGTTTTAAACAGTTTTTTAAAAATGACTAATTGGAATTTTATTTTTTTTTTTAACATTTTGATAATTCTAACTTGAAAGGTAGTTTTACCTTTTGAGAATTGGAAACATTGTTCCCCATCCAAGTCCTAATAGTGGTGACAGAAAATTCCTGATTGAGTATCCTCCCCAGCATAGCTGGTCTTCCTGGAAGGATTCATAGCGGTCGGTTCTGAAGCAGGTGGGATCTCAGTTATTTTTAGAGGTAAAAGGATCACAGGCTGAAATTTTAAAGCTGTATTACACAAACCAAATAGTCCTGTATGGTTACTGTAACCCAGCCGGCCCCCTCCCAGCAGACGCCAGCTAGAAGACTCACAGCCCGCTCCAACCCACACGGGCACCCGCTCGCCCAGGAAATACAGTTGAGTGAGGCACACGTAACAATGTGCTCTGTTTATGTTAGAGCTGTCTCAGGACAGCATGTCGAAGAATAACGAGGAAATACTTCATTCTAACTTAATATGTCAGCTTTTCATGATGTTACCTTCAAGTACAGCAACTGAAAAAGAAACTAGCTATCTTTCAGAATATAAGAAAATAATCCTGTTTCCTATTATACGTTGCAGATTGGAAATCTGAGCAATGTGATAAAAAGTGATGGGTAGGATATGAAAAATAATGAGTTTCATGTTGCAGCATTTCCAGGAGTGTTCGTGCGGGGAATGCCCTGGGCTTGAGTTAGGAAGCCTGCTGCCCAGTGAAATGCAGTCCAATTCCCCGGACTTTGAAACACAATCTCTGTGAAATGTAAATGGTGAATGAGTCCCAGTCCCTTCTGAGGGAACCTTACACGTCAGCGTAGAGACTATGATAATGCAAGGCTTGTCAAAGCAAGCGTGGCAATAAAAGCAAAGTGCGTGCTCCAAAAAGCCCCCATCCAAATCTGGGGGCTGGGCAGCACGGAGCGGAGCTTTACAGAGGAGACCGTGTTTAAAATGGATTTTGAAGGTGTCAGGTTGAGTGTCATGAAATTACCAGGGTTTGAGCATCGTGGTCCACAAGGAGACTACAGAGGCAATTTTATGGATTCCAGCCTGTTTGCAGGGACACAGAGGCGGGGTAGGTGGGGAAGCAGGTGTGTCTAAGGACGGCTGCTCTTCCACAGCCCTGGGTGTGTGGAGGGCAGGCTGAGGGCACAGGGGGCACATTCCTCAGAAGGGGCTGGGACCAGAGTCTGATGTCACATTTTGTGCAAAGTGGAGGCACTGAAGGCTTCCTAGTAAGGACGTGGTAAGTCCAGAGGTTTAAGTTGGTCAAGAGAGAGCTGAGCTAAGTGCAGAATCTGGAGAGTGCTGCTCTTACGAAGAAGGTATTTATTGAACACCTGAATGTGTCCTTCACTGGGCAGCCTGCTAAAGATTGAACAGTGGCCCCAACATCATGATTGAGGCACAAGAGCATAAATGGGATCCTGAGTCATGGGACACAGTGCCATCCCGAAGAGAGGAGACGGGATGAGGGCCCAGAAGGAAGTCCCGTGGCAGATCCTGGAGGACGACCGATGTTTACATGACAGAAAAGGAAGTGGAGGCCACACCAGGTCAAAGGAGCGGTAGTAAGATGAGGTCAAGAGCCATGGACTCCAAGGGAGGAGAGGCGTGGGCTGGAGACCTTGTCCACCCCGCAGAGGGATCAAGGAGCATCCATCAGTGTTGTTGGTTCTGCTGTGACAGGTCGTATGACCTTGGAGAGTCCTTATCTCTTCTGGGCCTCATTGTTTCCTTTATATGTAAAATTATACGACCGTACAAGATGAGTCCTTAGCACTCTTTGCCTAAAATTACTAGATTTTTCTGACCATCAAACACAGGCAATCAAGTTAAATAGGTGTGAGATTGATTTTCCCCCAATTAGACCTGAGGGGCTGGTGCATCTGTGTGTGTGGTAAGATCCGCCCTCTTAACAAATGTTTCAGTGCACAGCATTGTGAACCACACTGCCCATCCTCCAGCTAGTTCATCTCCCGTAACCGAAACCCTACAGCTGCTGAGCAGCAGTGTCCCACTGTCCCTACCCTCGCCCTGGGCCCCCATCTATTCTCTTTCTCTAGGAGATGGATGAATCTCAGTAGTTCTATAGATGGAATCGTTCGGTACTTGTGCTTCTGTATCTGAGTTATTTCATTTCCCATAACATCCTCCAGATTCATCCATGTTGTCACATGTGGGAGGATTTCATCTTCTAAGGCTGAATAATATTCCATTGTAGTCAGAGACTACATTTTCTTTCTCCATTCATCTGCTGATGGGCATTTCAGTTCCATATTTTGGCTACTGTGAATAAAGCTGCAATGATTATGGGAGTGCAAATATCTCTTTGAGATCCTGATTTCAATTCTTTTTATTTCCCTGAGATTGCTGGATCACATGATGGTTCTGTTTTAAATTTTTTGAGGAAACCACCTACTGGTTGCTACAGTGGCTACACCATTTTGCATCTCCACCAACAGTGTAAAAACATCTACGATTTCTTTACTTCCTTGCCAACACTTACTATTTTTTGTTTTTTGGATAACAGTCATCCTAACAGGTGTGAGGTCATATCTTATTGTGTTTGATTTGCATTTCCCTGATGATGAGTGATGTTGAGCACCTTTTTGTGTGTCTGTTGACCATTTGTATGTCCTCCAGAGAGAAATGTCCATTTAGGTCCTTTGCCCATTTCTTAATTGGGCTATTTCCTTTTCTGCTGTTGAGTTTTAGTACTTCCTGACATATTTTAGACATTGACCTCTTAGGTTTATGGATGGCAAACATTTTCTCCTATTCTGTAGATTGCCTCTTCACTCTGTTGATTGCTTACTTTTCTGTGCAGAAACCTTTAGCTTGAAGTGCCATTTATTTATTTTTGGCTTTGTTGCTTGAGCTTTTGATGTTATAGTGAAGAAATCGTTGCCCAAACCAATATCATGAAGATTTTCCCATATGTTTTCTCTTAGAAGTTTTACAGTTTCAGATCTCACATGTAAGTCTTTTTAATCCACTTTGAGTTTATTTTTGTGTGTGGTGTGAGGTAAGGGTAAAGTTTCATTCTTTTGCACGTGGATACTCACTTTTCCCAGCAGCACCACTTATTGATGAGACTCTCTTGATCCCATTGGATATTTTTGGCACGCTTGTTGCACATGCATGGGTTTATTTCCGGGTTCTCTGTTCTATTCCACTGGTCCAAGTGTCTGTTTTTATGACAAAGCCATACTGTTTTGAAGACTGTAGATGTGTAATATATTTTGAAATTAGGAACTGTGATGCCTTCGGTTTTGTTCTTTCTCAAGTTGTTTTGGCTTTTTAGAATCTTCTTTGCTTCCATATGAGTTTTAAGGATATTTTTACCATTTCTATAAAAAATACCATTGATATTTTGATAGGGATTGCATTGACTCTGTAGATCACTTTAGGTAGGATGGACATTTTTAACAATATTAAGTCTTCCAAGCCGTGAACATATGTCTTTTTACTTATGTCTTCTCTAATTTTTTTTTTTTTACCAGTATTTTCATAGTAGTCAATGTACAAGTCTTTTCCCTCCTTGGTTAAGTTTATTCCTAAGTATTTCATTCTTTTTGATGCTTTTGTGAATAGGATTGTTTTCTTAAATTCCTTTGCAGATAGTTTGTTATCTGTGTATAGTAATGCTTCTGATTTTTTAAATGTTGGCTTTGTATCCAGCAACCTTACTGAATTTATTAGTTTCAAGTATTTTTTGTGGTGTCTTTAGAGTTTTATACATATAAGGTCATGTTATCTGCAGTCAGGGATAATTTTACTTCTTCCTTTCCAATTTGGATGCTTTTATTTCTTTTTGCCCAATTGCTCTGGTCAGGACTTCCAGTACATAAAAGTGATGAGAGTGGGCATCCTTGTCTTGTTCCTGATCTTAGAGGAGAAGCTTTCAGCTCTTCATCATTGAGTGTGATGTTAGCTGTGGGCTTGTCATATATGGCCTCTGTTATGTTAAAGTAGATTCACCTCTAGCCGCCTTGTGAGTTTTTGTCGTAAATGGATGTTGAATTTTGTCAGATGCTTTCTCTGCTTCTATTGTTATGATCGTTGATTTTTATTCTTCATCATGCTAATGTGATGTTTCACGTTGATTGATTCGTGTATGTTGAACCATCCTAGGAATAAACCCCACTTGATCATGGTCTATGATCTTTTTATTTTTTTTTATTTTTTTTATTATTTTTTATTATTTTTTTTATATGATCTTTTTAATTTGCTATTGAATTCCATTGGCCAGTAGTATTTTTTTTTTTTTTGCCCATTATCATTGACATTTTTAAATCTCAAGACAGTTTATTTAACTAATTATAGTTGTTTATGAAATAGGATATATTTTAAAAATGCTTAGAAGCTCAGCTCATTAGCAACTAAAAAGTGGGTCCAAGGGAAAAGGCTTTACACATCTTTTACCAAATCACGATATATTTAAACTGAAAAAGCTGTCTACTCAAAAGTGAAAAGACGGAGTCTGATATTCTGGCTCTTTGTCTTGATTTATTCTTAAGTTGAAGTTTTCCGGAAAGGAAATATTTACTAATATATTTATTTATTTTATTATTATTTTTTAAAGATTTTATTTATTTATTCGACAGAGATAGAGACAGCCAGCGAGAGAGGGAACACAAGCAGGGGGAGTGGGAGAGGAAGAAGCAGGCTCCCAGCGGAGGAGCCTGATGTGGGGCTCGATCCCATAACGCCAGGATCACTCCCTGAGCCGAAGGCAGACGCTTAACCGCTGTGCCACCCAGGCGCCCCTACTAATAAATTTCTTAATAGATATGTATTTCCAAAAGAGGAATACTTACTAATATAAAGTATGCATCATTGGAAACAGCCCTCATTTCATGCTATCCTCAGGGTACTATCCGTTGTCCTTCCTTGTTGAAATGTGTGAATTAATGACTATGATAGAGTTTAAATTTTTAAAAATATTTTATTTATTTATATGAGAGAGAGAGAGAGAGCAAGAGAGAGAGAGAGAGCACAAGCGGGGTGAAGGTGGAGGAGCAGAGGAGGAGAGGGAGAAGCAGACTCCCCACCAAGCAGGAAGCCCGATGTGGAACTCGATCCCAGGACCCTGAGATCATGACCTGAGCCAAAGGCAGGCACCCAACCGACTGAACCACCCAGGCACCCCGATAGAGTATAATTTTAAGTTAAGTTTGTTTTTCTTTGTGCACATACATACAAAACATATGGATAAAACACTACTATGAGTAAAATGTGTGATTTGAGTGCTTTTCTAATGATGGATATTATTTGATACCCATATGACAAGTTTCTTTATTGTGACCAAATAACCATTTTTATAAATTAGTTTCAGAGGTATCAGTTTCAATGTTATCTTTAAAAGAGATAACATCGGTTGTATATAACACCTGGTGCTCATTATATCACGTGCCCTCCTTAATGTCCATCACCCAGTTACCCCATCCCTCACCCACCTCCCCTCCAGCAACCCTCAGTTTGTTTCCTGTGTTTAAAAGTCTCTTATGGTTTGTCTCTGTCTCTGGTTTTGTCTTGTTTTATTTTTCCTTTCCTTCCCCTATATTCATCTGTTTTGTTTCTTAAATTCCACGTAAGAGTGAAATCATATCATAATTGTCTTTCGCTGATTGACTTATTTCGCTTAGCATAATATCCTCTAGTTCCATCCGTGTCGTTGCAAATGGCGAAATTTCATCCTTTCTGATGGCTGAGTAATATTCCATTGTATATATGGACCACATCTTCTTTATCCATTCGTCTGTCGATGGACATCTCAGCTCTTTCCACAGCTTAGCTATTGTGGACATTGTTGCTATCAACATTGGGGTGCAGGTGTCCCTTCAAATCACTATGTTTATATCATTTGGGTAAATACCCAGTAGTGCAGTTGCTGGGTCATAGGGTGGCTCTATTTTTAACTTCTTGAGGAAGCTCCACACTGTTTTCCAGAGTTGGCCCGTAGTATTTTGTAGAGGATGTTTGCCTCTGTGTTCATCAGAGATATTAGCCTGTAGTTTTCCTCTTATTGGGCTTTGCTATCAAGGTAATGCTGGCCTCATAAAACAAGGTAGGAAGTGTACCCTTCTATTTAATTTTTTAAAAAAGTTTAAGAAAGATTCATGTTAATTTTTTTTTAAATGTTTGATAGAATTCACCCATGAAGCCATCAGATCCTGGGCTTTACTTCGTTGGGAGGTTTTGATTACTGATTCGATCTCCGTATTCTTTCTTGCTCTGTTCATATTTTCTATTTCTTCATGATTCAATCTTGGTAAGTTGTATGTTTCTAGGAATTTGTCCATTTCTTCCAGGTTATCCAGTTTGTTGGTGTATAATTGTTCTTAATAGTCTCTCATCCTTTTTCTTTCCTTTCTTTTCCTTTTATTTTTTTAGTCACTGAGAGTTTACCCTTAGTCCCTGAACCCAGCTGAAGCCAGGGTGGGGGGCGTGGGCATGTTGTAGGGACAGAGGAGGTAGGAGCCTGGTCCACCCCTTGCTCCTGGGCTGACGTCTGACCTCCGTGGCTGTGCAGGAACAGCCAGGCNNGGCAGAAATGGCAGCAGCTGCAGCTGGGAGCCCAGATGCCCCCACAGGGGCAGCACTCCCATCCCGTCTGGAGGGACAGGCATGAGTGGTGGGAGCCCCTCGGGTGCAGACACACCCCGGTATGGGATGCTCATGGCCAGGGCAGAGAAGAGGCCCATGGGAGGAGTTTGGCAAAGCAAAGGCATAAGGCAAGATGATTCTTTTCATCTGTGGTGTCAGTGGTAACGTCTCTCCTTTCATTTCTGATTTTATTTCATTTACTAAACATTTTTCAGTGTTATTTTTAAAAAACCCAACTCTTAGTTTTGATATTTTTCTAGGTGCTATTTCATTTATTTTAGCTCTAATCTTTATTATTCTCTTCTTTCTACTACTTGAGGTTTAGTTTGTTGTTCTTTTTTTTTTTTTTTAAGATTTTATTTATTTATCTGACAGAGAGAGAGACAGCCAGCGAGAGAGGGAACACAAGCAGGGGGAGTGGGAGAGGAAGAAGCAGGCTCCCAGCGGAGGAGCCTGATGTGGGGCTCGATCCCAGAACGCCGGGATCACGCCCTGAGCCGAAGGCAGACGCTTAACGACTGCGCCACCCAGGCGCCCCTAGTTTGTTCTTCTTTTCTTAACTCTTAGAGGTGTAAAGTTAGGTTATGGATTTGAGATGTTTCTTCTTTTTTATGTATACATTTATTGCCGTAAACTTTCCTCTTAATACTGCTTTTGCTGCATCCCTTAATTTGTGGTATGTTGTGTTTTCATTTGTCTTGAGATACTTTCTAATTTCCCTGTTTATGTTATCTTTGACCCCTTGGGCGTTCGGAAGTGTGCTGTCTAATGTCCATCTATTGTGAATTTGCCAGTTTTCTATTGCTTTCTAGATTCATTCTGTTTTGGCTGGAAAAGATACTTGGTATGATGTCAAACTTCAATTTGTCGACTTGTTTCCTGATCCAGTGTGATCTGTCCTGTGTCTGTTCCCTGCGTGCTTGCGAAGACTGTGTGCTCTGCTGCTGTTGGGTGGAATGTTCCTTTGCTTAGCAGTTTCCACATGGCAGTGTGTTTGAGGCTTAAGACTTAACTCACCATAAGGCAGAAAACACATTCTTTCTCTATAACAGCGAGCCACACTGAATTCTCTTTATGCACCATTCGTCTTTGATGTTCTCCAGTTTTGGAGTCCAGTTAGGGTGGCTGGAGCTGGACAGGCCACTCCTTCTTCAGCAGGATCTTAGGAATGAAAAGTGGACCCAGACTAGTAATAGGATTTCCAAAGTCTGACTCCAGTTCTTCAGCTATTCTAGACTTGGTAGAGCGACCTCAAGTTTTGGCATCTGTTCCTGGCAGTCGGCTGATCTAGCCAAAGATGCAGATGGGAGTAAGAGGAAAGTAGGGCCGACCCTATGAATTACAGGACTATAGGGTTGTATGGAAGGTGTGCAAAAATAGCTACATCAGATAATGTATCTGTTATGGGCTGAATCGTGTTCCCCAAAATTCACATGTTGAGGTCCGAACCCCAGTACCTCAGAATGCAACTGTATTTGAAAATAGGGCTGTTTGGACACAATTAGTTAAGTTAAAATGAGATCATATTGGGGTAGAGTGGGCCCTATTCCAGTATGACTAGCGCTTTTATAAAGGGGAAATTTGGACACAGACACACATAGAAGGCAGACGACGTGAAGACACACGGGAGAAGACGGCCGTCTATGAGCTGAGGAGAGAGGCCAGGAGCAGATCCTTTCTGAACACCTGACACCTTGCTGCCCAGCCTGCATCCTCCAGAATGGTGAAGCCATGCATTTCGTCCGTGGGCCACGACCCGTCTCTGGTACATTGTTCGGGCAGCCCAGCTAGGTAACGTGCTATCGTGAGTGCCCATTGCATCATAAAGACAACAGGATTCGGAAAACGCACCAGCAGAGTTGAGTCAGGAGACGCTGTGGGAGGTCAGCTCTGTGATAAAGGCCTGAAATGAGGCTTGGGGCCCATTCTTGGCAACAATTAAATGCCACGTGGAGGGATTTGCCCTTTGTCCCCCAGATTGCAGGAGCCCACCGGGCCTTCTTCTCCTCCTCTGGCCATGTCTGAATGATCCCGTCACATGCTTCTTGCCAGTGAGCGTGTTGTCAGACCTGCCTCTCGGCTTTCCAGCTGGAAAGCTAGCTCAGCTCGCTGCGGGCCAGCCTCCCTCCTGATGCTGCTCTTTCCATGAGGCATCCAGGGCCCTGCACCCCCGTGCCTCCCCAGGCCGCCTAGTGCTCAGCGCTCTGGAGCTCATCTATGAGAACGTGTCGTCTTGTCTGTAGGAACCTGGTTTACAAAGAAACTGCACACGCCATGACAGAATCCTTAGTGGAAAGAGGAGTCGTGCCTAGAATATACTTCCCTTCCCGCCCATCCTTCATCGTGACTGAAAGGCTCCGAAATCTATCAGGCTCTAAAGGAGCCAAAGACCTCCGTTTTGTGTGATAGAAACGTGTTTTTGCTGACACCATCCATCCTCATCAGGATTATTTTTTGCAACAGTATTTGCCCATTCACTGTTGGCCACATTGGTAGGCGCACCGTGTGTGACCTGTTAGGGCTCTGGGGGAAGAAGACTGATGAGAAGGCGAGAAGAGACAAGGGGAGATCACGACAGGAGCCTTGCTGCTGAGGAAGTTGGATTGGGCCTAAGAACGGATGGGCTTCCTCTCAGCCCCCATCCGATGCATGTGAGCCCGCTGTCTGCAGGAAACTGCAGGTCGCACTCCCCAGGATGCAGACCAGCATATTCAGCTTGGTGGAGAAGAGAAGCTTCTAGGGCTCTGAGAGCAGGGGACCCCCACAGATGGAGGGGGGCTGCCAAGCTCCTTCCACAAGTCCTTTTACCAGGTGAGTTAGGTTTCCCCCTTCATGACGTGGAGTGAGGATGGAGAGGCTCCAGGGTTTGTCCTCTGCTCTGTGAGGAAAGTGGAGCGCTCCTCGTCACTGTGAAAACATGAAGAATAGTGAATAAGTGTTTCTCCTAAGAAAATCCGCTTAAGCTTAAAAGATAAATCTCAGTCTCTGAAATAAGTGCTGATCCATCTCATCATCACTGTTTTTAGTGTCTTTAGACTCATAGGGACAGAATGTGGCCCCCACCCCCATTCCTATGTTGAAGCCCTACCCCCCCAGGGCCATGGTATTTGAGAGGTGATTAGGGTTAGGGCCCAACCCCATGACCTCGTGTATGAGATTAGTGCCCTTATAAGAAGAGTAAGAAAGCAGCCCCACTCTCCACTAATAGATGAATGAATAATGAAGATGTGGTCTATATATATACAATGGAGCATTATTTGGCCGCGAGAAAGAATGAAATCTTGCCATTTTCAACAACATGGATGGAGCTAAAGAGTATTATGCTAAGTGAAATAAGTCAGTCAGAGAACGACAAATGCCATATGATCTCACTCATATGTGAAATTCAAGAAATAAAATTAATGAGCAAAGGGATAAAAAAGAAAGAAAGAGAGGCAAACCAAGAAAGAGACTCTTTTTTAAAAGATTTTATTTATTTATTTGAGAGTGAGGGAGCACAAGCAGGGGGAAGGGCAGAGGGACAAGCAGAGTCCCTGCGGAGCAGGGAGCCCTATGGGTGGCTCGATCCCAGGACCCTGAGACCATGACCTGAGCCGAAGGCAGATGCTTAACCGATGAGCCACCCAGGCGCCCCCCACTTTTTCTGAAGATTTTATTTATTTGAGAGAGAGAGAGATTTTTTTTAAGATTTTATTTATTTATTTGAGAGAGAAAGAGAGTGTATCTTCTGTTTTTTAAACCTTGTAAGCAGATCACCTTTTTTGTTAGTTTATTAACATTCAAACTACTTTTTTATTGAGGTATAATTGACATATAACGTTATATTAGTTTCAGTTGTACAATGTAATGATTTGATATTTTTGTACATTGCAAGGTGATCTCCACCATAACTCTGGGTGACATCTGTTCCTATAGATAGTTATAATTTTTTTCTTATGATGAGAATTTTAAGATCTATGCTCTTAGCAACTTTCAAACATACAATACAGTATTATTACACCAATGCTGTACATTACATCCTCATGACTTTATTTTATACCTGGAAATTTGTACCCGTAGACCCCTTTACCCATTTCACCCACTGTAACACCCTCCCTCCCCCACTGCTGGCAACCACCAATCTGTTCCCTGTATCTATAGTTTAGGGTTTTTTCTTTATTTAGATTCCAAGTATAAATGTGGCCATATGGTATTTGTCTTTCTCTATATAAATTTGTATTATATATAAATATATGACATCATGTCATCTGCAAATACTGACAGTTTTGCTTCTTCCCTTCTGATTTAGATGGCTTTGATTTCTTTTTCTTGCCTGATTGCTCTGGCTAGGACTTCTAATACTATATTGAATAAAAATAGTAAGAAAGGACATTCTTGTCTTGTTTCTAATCTTAAAAGAAAAGCTTTCAGCTTTTCACTTTTGAGTGTGATGCTAGCTGTGGGCTTGTCATATATGGCCTTTTTTATAGTGAGGTATGCTCCCTGTCTGCCTACTTTGTTGAAAGTTTTTAACATAAATGGATGTTGAATTTTGTCAAATGCTTTTCCTGCGTCTATTGAGATGATGATAGGTTTTCATACTTCATTTTGTTAATGTTATGTGTCATATTGATTGATTTGTGGATGTTGAACCATCTTTCCATCCCTAGAATAAAACCCACTTGATTATGGTGTATGATATTTTTAATGTATTGTTTAATTCAGTTTGCTAAGATTTTGTTGAGGATTTTTGCATCTATGTTTGTCAGGGACACTGGCCTGTAATTTTCTTGTGGCTTTCCTGTCTGGCTTTGCCATCAAGGTAATGCTGGACTTCTAAAATAAGTTTGGAAGTGTTTCTTCTTCTTTCACTAGGACTATTGACTTAGGCAGCCTTGTTTTGTAGAAATTCTCCAAAAGAAATGTTTCAAAATTCAAACTTGTAAATATAAGTAGACTTCCTTTATGTAGCCAAAGCAGGTTTTGCCTTTGTATTTATAGCCAGACATCTTTTAAAATTAAAATAATTATTTTATTATAATATTTATACAGTTTGAAAATCTTTTTGAAGATCACCCTCAGAAAGTAAAAATAATAATAATAATGAAATCATTCTCTACTAGAAGAGAACTCCTTTTAACGCCTGTATTTATCAATAATGTTTGAGAATCCAGTGCATTTTGAAAGAAACATAGATTAACAACCTGGAACACCAGAACAAATTTCTGTGCGTCTTCCTCAGGGCATATGACAATGCATCTCACCAATTTCTCATGAAATGTGCAAATTTTAAACATGAAAAGTAATAACCCCAACTAAACATCTAAAATGATGTTCATAGATAAAATCCTGTCTGAAAAAGTCAGCTTTGTATCTGTCAATGACATTCAGAGGAATTAAAGTGAGGACCAAATCCCAGGACTACCACTGACTAGTCACATAAACTTGAAAGTCACTTGGAACTTGATCTTAAAAGGGGAATAGGAATGAGATGCTACCCAAAATCTTAGTGCAGTTGGGGGAGCTCTTCATTTCCTTCCGGTCCTAGAATGGAAGATTCCAACTTAATGTTCCTCCTTTATGTCTTTGAGCTGGTAGATAGATTTCATTCTTGCAGATTTAGAAGATAAAGTCAGGACTATGTAGTTCTTGCCTAAAAAGCTAATTTAGAGCAGAGTTTATAAATAAGGATTTTTGTGAAATATTGATTCATGGGCTCTTAATAGGCATTAAGGCAAAATCTTATACAGTCCATTGAGTTTGGATAAGTTAATGTTAAATTTCTGGAAACATGCACTATGTTCGTGTGCACTGTGACACCTGTGAACATAACCGTGGGCATCACCTGGTGTCCCTGACCAAGAAAGCCGTTTTCCTCCAAAACCTTTCGTGGGGCTGATGTTCTGCAGAAATGTTGTAGCAGTAAACATTTTCTCAGTGTAGCGTCCTAAGAACAAAATCATTATTTCAAATTTATTAGAGATGTTCCCATTAAGTTATCAGACTCCTACACCCTAATCTTTTCATGAAATAATTCCAATTATTGTTATTACTAGATGAATGGGAGGCAAGGTCAAGAGGTAGTTCCAGGAAAAAACACTGGGCAGAATTCAGGAAATATGAATTATAGTCCCAGCTACATTAGATTCTGGCTGTGAGAAACTTAAAATATTTTAATACAATCAAAACAACATCTCAATGATTATTAATTTAATTTAATAATTCAGTAGTAATTTAAATATAATTTTGGTAAAAGAGCTATGAGTGTTGCATTTCCAGTATCTCCACGGTTCTTGAACTAGGACAGGTCACACTTGATCTGTATGATGGTTTCAATTTCAATACATGTTCTATGGTAACTAACACTTGTTTTAGTTCATTCCTATCATCGCATTGACTGGAACACCTTCACTCATCTGTATGGCACAACATGAAAATGAAGCATTCATTTTGAACATGGCCAGTAATCGTGGTGCCAGATCTAAATCATGAAACTTTCAGTACTGCTTTGAAGGATTCAGCTGTGTCCAAATGTCTTGATGTTATACTGTCTGTGAAATTGTGCATTTCATAATATGTTCGTGCTGGGAGTGCTGAAAGAGGGAATTCCAGCTTGAACGGGAAGTGTGCTCTCTGAGAATTTAAGATGTTTCTGGGTTTGTCCAAAGTCTTCTTGCATAAGGAATCAGAGTAGGCTTGGAATCATCTTTGGAGAGGGGAGTTGAGAGGGCCTGCCTTCTCCCCGTTCAGTCCCAGCACAAAGCAGGATAACCAGGAAGTCGGGGTGGCTGGAGGATGCGACCCTCAGGCATCCATTCACCCAGGGTAGGACAGCACCACACAAGGGACCAAAGATGCCAACCTCAAGGATAGGACAGGGCCAAGCTGAAGAGCATCCAGGCAGCTTCGGGCGTGTCAAGAGATGAGGTCCTTGGAAGAGGTGGGCTTGCTGAGCCACAGGCCCCTTGTGTGACAGCCTCTTTGGGATAGACATCATCAGGAGAGGCTAAGGAAGGAGAGAAGGACACGGTAGCTGCATCTGGGAGCCTGAGGTGTCCCTCAGCCCTTGCTGTCACTGGGTGGAGGAGGCTTAGGGAGCATCCCCTCGCTGCTGACGGCTCGAGGTGCACAGATGGGCCTCGTCACCAGCCATACGTTCCCACCTGGGAGGCCCTCTGCCCTTTTCACCCCAAACCTTGCAACCTGGAGAGGCACGTGGGAAGCTGGGCTAAGTAGTGCCCTTTGCTGAGAAAGGGAAGTGCACGCAGAGTCTTTTAGGGGCCGTGTCAGCTTAGCATGACTGGTTGTTTTACGGTCTACAGGAAACAGAAGAGGAACAATGGGCTGGTGGGATGAAGTGAGGAACCGCTAAGGCCTGTGAGCAAGGAAATACCCTCAGGAAAAATTTTCCATGTTGTTTTAGAAACGACGTACCACTAAAGGGGTTGCATTAACAGATATCTAAGTACATATGGGACTTGTTATACATAAAACATCTCTTCAAATCACTGGGAAGAAGTGGATTATTGAATAGTTTGTGGACTTCGGTTAGCCATTTGGAAACAAAGCTTAATTCCATTCCGCTATTTATAGCAGAATTAATTCCAGGTCAATAAATGATTTAAACAAGCAAATGAAATAGTAAAAGTACATTAAGAAAACGTGACAGAATTGATTTTGTAATTGTGGAGTAGAAAAATTATTTATAAACAATCCAAATAATGAAAACTATAAAGAATAATATGACAAATTTGACCACATAAAAGTTTAAACTTCTGCATTGTTTTTTAAAATACCATCAACAAAGCTAGAATATAATGCAAAACTGACAAAAGCTGTTTTCAAGATATATGACTGGAAAATGCCCGATCACATTAATATGTAAAGGGCTTTTTATAAATCAACAAAGAAAAGGAAAAGCCAATCAATATGGTCAACTCACTGAAGAAAATTAAATGATCAATGAGCATTTGAAAAGATAAAATTGAAATGATAATAAAAATGGAATGAAATAAAAAATTAGATTTTCTACAAAACATACAACTGAATCATAGAAAAATAACGCCTTTCAGTATTCATGAATCAATCAGCGTGATACACCACATTAATACAAGAAAAGGTAAGAACCGTATGAACCTCTCAATAGATGCAGAAAAAGCATTTGGCAAAATACAGCATCCATTGTTGATAAAAACCCTCAACAAAGTTGGGATAGAGGGAACTTACCTCAACATCATAAAGGCCATGTACGAAAGACCCACAGCTAACATCATATTCAGCTTTTCCCTTAAGGTCAGCAACACGACAGGGATTCCCACTCTCACCATTATTGTTCAACATAGTACTAGCAGTCCTTGCAACAGCAATCAGACAACAAAAAGGAATAAAAGGTATCCAAATCGGCAAAGAAGAAGCTTGACGTCTATGAAGACGACATGATACTCTATGTAGGAAATCCAAAAGATTCCACCAAAAAAATTGCTAGAATACATGATTTCAGCAAAGTTACAGGATATAAATCAATGTACAGAAATCCGTTGCATTTCTGTACACCAATAATGAAGCAGTAGAAAGAGAAATCAAGGAATCAATCCCATTTGCACCAAAACACTAAGGTACCTAGGATTAAACCTAACCAAAGAGACAAAGGATCTATACTCTGAAAACTATAGAACATTTATGAAAGAAATTGAGGAAGACACAAAGAAATGAAAAATATCCCACTCTTCGTGGATTGGAAGAACAAACATTGTCAAAATGACTATACTACCCGAAGCAATCTACACATTAGGTACAATCCCTATCAAAATACCAAACAGACAGAGAAATGTTTCTGCTGGTCATAAGCCACCCGTTTGTGGCTGTTTTCCTCTTCAATGAGGCATCGAAACTAGTCAAAGATATAGAAGTAGACACAGGATGGAGGTCACCGGGGGATGACGGGAGGTTTTCGTTGGGTACGCGGTTGTGGTTACACAGGAGAACTAACTTCGAGAGATAGCATACATACAACATAGTGTCTGCAGCTAATAATTAATTATTGTGTACTTAAACTTTTGTTAAGAGGGTAGATCTCTTGATAAGTATTCTTACTATGAAAGAAAGAAAGAACAAAGGGAACTTTTGGAGGCGATGGCTACGTTTATTACCTGGATTGTGGTGATGCTAACATGAGCGTATACATACGTCCAAACTCATTAAATTGCATACATAAATCATGTGTAGGTTTTGCGTCTGTGTGTGTGTGTGTGTGTGTGTGTGTGTGGTGTTTCTTTTTCTTCTTCTTTTTTTTTTTTTTGTATGCCAATTATACCTCAAAACACTGAGAAATAGCCAATGTTTATTCTCATTGGCCACATACATTCTGATTGGTCAGTGCCCATTATTAAAACGTTAAATATTACTCCTAATACTTGGGGCACATATGGACAGTGTGTTAGTCACTTTGGACCACCATAATAATAAAATACCACAGGCTGGGTGGCTTGAAAAACAGACATTTCTTTTCTCATAGTTCTGGAAACTGGGAAGTCCACGGTAAACATACTGGTCGATTTGGTTCCTGGCGAGGGCTCTCTTCCTGGCTGGCAATGCGGTCTTTCCTCTGTGTCCCCACAGGGCAGAGAGAGAAATCTGGGATCTCGTCCTCTTCTTAGTAAGGCACTTACCTTATGCCTTATCTCACTTTTATTACCTGCCCACAGGCCCTATGTCCAAACACAGTCACCTTGGGGTTAGGGTGTTAACACATGGATTTTGGGGTACACAAACATTCAGTCTCTTACAGGTAGGTAGGTAGGTTGTAGGCAGATGATATACAGGCTGGTAGTTCGTTCACTGAGTGCATGTAAGGAAGGGAGGGGGAGGGAAGAGCATTGGAGGTTAACTGTGGGCTGGAGCCTATGAGGTAGAAAGGACTATTCCGCTGTTGAGTTTCTATCATTCTTTACCTTATTAAATTTGTTGTTATGACTGTGCGTTCCTTTCTCAATTGAAAAATAGTTTTAGGAGGCATACTGAAGTGTTTAGAGTTGAAATGATCTGCTGTTTGAGATTTGCTTTAAAAATACTTCACTAAAAGAAATGGGGGAGAAACATGGGTGGAGCAAATATGGCAAGATGATGACAGGTGAGGCCCAGAGGCGATGGGAGTGTGCAGATTCTTTGTGTGCTTTACATTTATGCCTGAAAAAAATTCCGAAGGAAAAAATTAACGTAACGTGCTGATGCACACCGCAACGCGGATGAACGTTGGAAATATCATGCTAAGGGAAAGACGCCAGACCTAGAAGACCCCATGTTATAGGATTCCATGTACATGAAGCATCCAGAACAGGCAAATTCCCAGCACCGGGAAGCAGGTCGGTAGCTGCAGGGGCTGGGGGGCGGGGGAGGGGAGTGGAAGGAGTGACTGTTCACAAGGGCAGAGGCTCCCCTTGGGGAGATGAAAGTGTACCTGAGCCAGACAGGGTGACAGGTGCACGAGGGTGCTAAATGCTACACTTTAAAATGCTTACATGAGAAATGCCATGTTATGTATATTTTACCACAATTAAAAAAAATCAATTTAACAAAAAATTGTAAGATGATATTTGAGCTCAGCTAACAAGGAATGAAAGGATGCACTTCGTCTTGGAGAGGACATTCATTCTGACAGGATCGTGATGGGCTGGAGCTGAGTATTGGGTCGACCTGGGCAATTCGAGAAAGTATTTCTCAGAGTTAACTGTATATAGTAAATTCCATAGTTAATTAATAGTTGATTTGCAATTTATATGCCATCTACTCTCATAAGGAAATCGAGCAGCTCATGAGGGACATGTAAATACAACAGTAACGTGCGCAGAATTGTAAATGTTTTTACTGTGATTTTAAAATGATCTTTGCAAGGTTGTCATGTAGGCACTGGAAGTTTCATTAATGTTCTTGGTACTTTTCCTTTGCATGTTTATGTGTATGAAAACATAAGAATACCCAGAGGCCAACTTATGCTGTGTGTTTCTGTTTGTACCTAAACTGAACTAGGTACTTTAATAAGAAAAGGATGAGGAACCACAGCTGCGTATTTAAGTGTCCCAGTTCGGTGTAACATCTAAGCGGAAAAGCACAAACTCCACGTAGCACACACACACAAAATGTTTGCTGACAGCTGTTTCTTGTGATTCTGCTAGCCTTCTTTACTCCGTGTCTTTGACGTCTTAAGTCTTCGAAACATGGCTGAAGGCGGTTTTGGACTCAAGTGCGGTGCATTTCACTGCGTGCAGGTGGCGCACTCGAGCCACAGGGACATGGGGCGGGCCACTGAGTCTGAGCCATGCTGGCGCTGACACCATCCACAGAGGTGCGATCCATAAGTAGATGTGGTTATTGCTGGTGACAGTTTTCTTTTAAATTGAGAGTGTAGCCAAATTTCCAAGTTTAAATAAAAATTAATGTCTTTCATAGATAGGAAATCTTCTCCGTTGCATCCACCAGCAGAATACACACATGTGTGGTTTACAGACGCGGGAATTCCTGACAGTGTAGGCTCTCCCTGCTAAAATGCTGTCTACCTGGTAAAGACATAAAATCCCAATAAATTAAAACGGAATTAGTGAGTTGCAATAAGTAGGCAATAAATGTTTCCTTTAAAAAGCATATTCTGATATACACAGCTGCTTTCAGGTAGGATGATTAAGCTTCATTTCATTTTAATCAGTCAATTAACCATATCTTGGAAATTCAGAAAGCAGTTATATTTATGCTTATACCTCAAATGTATATGCCTACGTGAGGTCTGTGTGTGAGGCTCCGCACACCCCAGATAGCCATAGAACTTGCTCGCTTGGGAAGAAGTCACTGTTGACATCCACTCGGGTCTGAACTGTTGGGCGTGGAGGGGCAGGCTCCAGGCCAAGGAGCCGAGTCAAGCAATGGTGCTGGGGAGTGACCAGGAGGAGGCTGGTGTTGGTAACTCAGCACCAGAGCCCCGCAGAGGAAGGCATGCGAGAGCGTGAGGCTCAGCTGGGTGGAGCATGGGTCATGGGGACAAAGTCAGTGCCCCTGGTCACCTCAGACGATGACAAGGAGGTCGGAAGCTGAAGGCGAATGAGTGTCAAGGCAAGACCCCTACTAATAAATCCTGCGCTGTGGCAGGAAGGGAAGCATCACCCAGCCTGTGGGGGAGCATGCCCTGTTGGGCAAAGAATTCACCTCCGGCTGGCCGTGAATGAATCTGGGCCGCCTTGGCAGACATGGTTCCCCATTGGCCGGAAGAGACAGTGACCACTTTTCTATATTCACCTGCCAAACAAATCATAGAAGCCATGTCCTTGTGGTCCTAGATGAGGCCTCGGGAGGCTGTAGAAGGAGCTGTGCCTGGGAAGGCTAACACGCAGGTGTTCTTGGGAAGAAAGCAAACCTTCCATGGTTTGACTGAAAGGCTGTTCTTAGCCTGCCACGGAAAGAACAGAGCAGGGACTCCAGATGGAGAGCAAATCACAAACCCTGGATGGCGGAGCTGACGTCAACAGCAGTCTGTCCATCCGCACGTCTGCAGGCAGCAGACACGACATGAGCCACGAGCTGTGCCCACAAGAACGGGAGACGGTCGCAACTTCTTTCCAACCCTGCTCGCCAGGAGGTCTAAGGAGCAAGGGTCCCAACCCAGCCCCCATTCCTGCGGCCTGAGCTCAGTGACGTGAATCACGCGGAGGTGATACTGCTCAACGGAATGTATCTGGTGTGTGTACGTTCTGCTGCAGCAAATAGAAAAAATGGTCCAAATACTCCTAACAGTCACAAACCGTCCTCTGAAGTTATACTGTACGATCCAGTGTCCACAGTGCCCTCGGAGACAAGCAACAGAACGGATCCTTGGTTTGCAACTAGGTCAACGCCACGTTACAGGTCCAGAGACGGGATGAAAATCGTGCAAGTTTCCGTCAGCCTATTACACGTCCTGCCCATCTTACCACGGCAGGACCCTGGCAGCCCTGTTAACAGCCCGTGATACAGATGAGAAATCAAAGCCGAAGCCAGGAAAGATTTTAAGGTCGCTTGTTGGAAACTCAGTCCTTCTGACCATCAGTACTGAGATGTCAGCTCCCATCCAGAGAAGAAGAAAAACACTGGTCCAATGCAAAGTGATCTTACCTAGTGGGAAACATATTTTCACCAGAATAGTCATTGTTCTCAGAAACTCTTGTTATTCCAAGTTGCGATACCTGCTGGAGAAAGGTCATATTGTCAGTGCTAAGGGAAAAACACTTCCCCCATCCTCTCCTGCTTTGGAACATGCCTGCTCGTTTGCAGCACCGCACTTCTGGAAGGAGCGACGGGCCGGGAGTCAGAAGACACTGGTGTAAAGCCACGTCCCATCATTTTCAGACACAGCGCTCTTGGGTGAGTCACTGCTCTATCAGTTTCCTGGGAGGAATAAGAACCGTCGTGTCCACCAGTGAGGGCAGTCTTAGGATCGTTCGGTGAGCTGGAATCTGAAAGGACTTCGTAGATGATAACGTGATCTACGAGGGAAAGTTGCCATCGTCCTCACCACCCTAACTTCAGACACGGGATGAGCGCTCTGTGTAAGCAGAGGTTCTGTTCTGAAACATTCCAATTTTAAATGTTTAAAGGACTCCTAACCCGAGTATGTGGAAGATAAACTTGCCTGTATTCCTGTCTTGCTATGAACGTCCCTCTCCTGGCCGACAACGCACACGCGGACGGCAAGAAACAAAGACAGTGGGCTAGAAACTGCAGACTCGTCATCCTCAGCGGCCCCCGGCAGTAACCCCAGAATCTCCTTTCTGCAGAATGATTCCTGCTGTCCACTGGACCGAGGCCACTTTCCCCATAACTCAGGAGCGGCACGTGGCGTGTCCTCAGTCATTGCCACACAGCAACGGTGGGCGCCGGGACAGGGGGATGGGTGTCCGGATTAATGGGCACAGAGTTCCAGCTTTTCAAGATGAAAAAGCTGAAGAGGTGGATGGTGGTGATGGTTGCACAACAGTGTGAATGTGCTGAACACCTGTCGAGCGTACGCTTGGGCGTGGTTAAGATGGGAAGTCTTGATATGTGTGTTTTACCACAAAGACGTTTAAAATCCTTATATACTTTTTAAATTTAAAAAGTGGAATGTCCTTCAGTAACACACACTCTGCATTCAGAAGTAGGCATCTGCTGAAGTCTTGTAAATGACGAGTGAGTGAATCAAGCAGCAGAGAAGTAGGGTTAAAAAGGCCACAGCCGATGACTGTGAGCATTGCGCTGGGCTCTACTAAAGCACGAAACAAAATTTCATTTGTAAAATATTTCACGTATGTACTAAGTTCCAAGCACTGAAGACGTAAAATGAGTAAGATTCAGTTCTTGCCTTGAGACAGGCCAGCGAGCCCCGGAGGAAGATACGTACGCATCCCAATGTCAGACAGCGTCCGACTCGGTGCATGGGAGTTCTGAACGCTGCAGAAGACTGAAGGAACGGAGCCCACAAAAGGCAACTGAAGCCGTTTTTACACACACCGCATGGATGATTCTGCAATCAGACGGACCTGTGTCTGGGACCCAGCTTCGACGTCGGATGGCGCAATTTCTCCTCTCTGGGTGGCAGTGACCAGGTCTGTAGGGTGGGGCTAGGGTGTAAGAAGGCACAGGGCTCTGGGTGGCTGACACACCTCCAGCAGCCTGTCCCTGACCTGAGGCCACAAACGCTGCCCACATGGCGGTCTACACTGTACCTGCTGTTCCCGAGGGCAGGCCCTCCCCTGGGAGGGGACAGATGCACAGGTGGAACCTGGGACCTCCTTTAATCAGCGTCCCCACAGGATTCTGCCTCCGGGCCTTCCCTGCCAGCAGTTCCATCAGCAGCTCACCCACTGCTGAGCCGCCGCTGTTCTGAGCAGAGCTGAGACCCGCTGTTCAACATGCCGCTCAGTAATTATGCTGTGTAGCCAGGTTTGAAAAATAGTGCCCTGCGCGTCTCTGGGGTGCACACCGCAACAGAGAGAATCTGTTTTTTTCCGAAGTTGCAATTTTCACAATTGCTTTTCTGAAAGATTTGGTCAGAATGTCACCTTCTGGGATGCCTTGTTTGCCCAGTTTTCTGAAATCCCCATGGCTGCCATACTTTTTTAGTAGATTCGGTTGGACTTACACCTATTGTGTTTTTAAATAGCCCGTACGATGTGTTCAGTCTCCAATGGAAAATAGAGTAAATGCGTCTCACCGGGAGGTAGGGAAGACGTCACCATTAGCTTCTACGTGCTCCTACAATGCTTAGAAAGTGATTTCTTAAAACGCCTTCTCTCCAGAAATTGACTACATCAGTCAGACCTGTCGATAAAGTATATCCAGTCTTGGAAAGAAAGCACAAGTGGCTTTTTAGAACTGCTACTCAAACATTAAGGTCCCGCTCTCTCTCCGCATTGAGCCCCTTGCCCGCGGTGAGGCAGGGCACGGGACCCTCTTTTGCTGTGTCTTTGGTTCAGTAGCTGCGAAATTTCAGTAGCTTTTGTGCTTCTGGTGAAACAGGGGTTGGCTTTCAGAAGAAATCCTGCCTTCCAGTCCGGCCATCTCTCCTGCAAATCGTGTTCATTGTCCGAGTAATTGTGTCCCAGGAAGAAATTTACATGGAACACGAGTCACGGTTCAAATCAGGAAAGGTGGCAAAATAATGAAAGAGAGTCAGGAGAGACCTGCAAATTCTTCACAAGTGCTGCCAAAGTCCTTGCCAACCTGTGGGACTCCGAGTGCCCCGTGATGCCGTGCTTTCCACACAACAAAGTGTCGGGGGCCTTGGGGCTCCGTCACCACGTGAATCCATGTGGGGCACAGACACGGGGAGAAGGAGCAGAGCCTCCATTCCAATCACATAATCAGAATGAAGAGTATCCGTGCACTTCCCAGTTCAGAGAACAGCAGATCAGCTAAATTCCAGTGAGAGCACATGGAAAGCGAGGGAGGCACTTCATATTTCTGCACGGTGGGTGAAGGTGGAATTGGTCACAGTTTGGGCAGGCGTGCTTCCTCGGCGCATTTGCAGATGGGCCTGGGGCTCTTCCAGCAGCGGCACCCCCCACATGCGCCTCCCTCGGCCGTCGTGTGCATGACTGCGGCCTCTTGAAGAACAGTTGTTGGGAAGTGCATTCACTTTTCAAGGAACCTGTAGAAGGCACTGGAACATTTGCAGAGCAGCCTGAGTGCACACACAGATTTACAAGGAAGCACCCCTATCAGGCAAGGCCCCAGTTGCCTGCTGAATATGGAGACGTCTTCAAGGCTGTTCAGTAGCAGTAGAAGCATAACATATTTGGAAAGGTTCTGATCCTAATGCAAACAAAAAGTCACCCTACGTTTGACAAGCATAATGCATGACACCCCGAGCCTCTGAATACAGTTGTTGAGAGCTTCGTAGCTGCAGGATCTTCCGAGAGTGAGGACAGCGTGGGGGCTCAGCCGTGTCTGCTCGGAAGATGCCAGACGGGCCGGGAGATGTGGCAGGAGCAACAGCCTTGGGCAGAAGATCAAAGGCCTCCTGCTTGTACCTCCTTGCCCCCATAAAGGTCCTCAAAGTGTTTCCTCTTAGCCTGGCTTTGGTCTGCTGCACGAGGCCCCACGATGGCCCCCACAGCCCACCCCCCACGGCCCTCCACCACCCAGGACTTCCCACCCGCTCCTGTGCATCCCACCTGAATCTGTGCTTCAGCCAAGTTCTGACTCACGGAGGATGACAAACTAGCTTTTAGAAGTGAAAGAAAGCTTGAAGAAAAATGTATTTCAAATCGGAACAGATGAAGGATGGAGGAATGGTGGGTCCAAATTAACCCAACTACAACCTTCATTCCAGACCTACCTGTCATCTGTCCATTACTGATTCCATTAGAGCATGCATCATCTCTGGAATTCAATACTTTTTAACTTTAATTTTTAATACATCACAGATACCAGGGGCACCTGGGAGGCACAGTCGGCTAAACCTCCAACTCTTGGTTTCGGCTCCGGTCATACTCTCAGGGTCGTGAGATCGAGCCCCATGTGGGGCTCTGTGCTCATCATGGAGTCGGCTTGAGATTCTCTCTCCCTCTCCTTCCACCCCTTCCCATGCCCTACTTGCATGCTTGCTCTCTCTCTAAATATTAAAAAACTAAAATCTTAAAAATCACGGATACCAAAACAAGTACGAAACAAATGTTCAGCCTGCTCACTAAGGAGTGAAGGAGCCCCACACACTTTTACCTGCAGCTGTCAAGCTCGCCGCCTTTCAGTGAACGTCTGTTGCATATTTGGGGACATTTCTGTTTTCCTGTTTCTACATCCTCCCTCTGCACACTCTGATGTCATGAAGTCTTGTGGCTGCTGGTGATTTGTCTTCACCTGCTAATAGTTTAGGATTTGCAGAGGACCCTCATGACTTAGTTTTATTAAAAATGCTTTGGGTTTTGCTCTCTGGTTGCCCTATTTTTATGTAGTGATCCAGAGATGAAAAAATTATGCTGCCTCCGTCAGCTTGCCAGAATTCTGCAGAATTTTGAGAGATTATGGGATTTTTACTCTGCTTATATTAAATCAAATCCACTTAATGTGAACAACCTTTAAAGACCTTCCACAGACGGGGGAGACCCTGCGCAGATGGGCGAGTGGACCTGCACTGCCGCCTGGCACCTCCCGCCACACACACGCACACATGCACACGCATGCATGCACGCATACACGCACACACACGCAGTGCACTCCCTTGTCCCGACCTGAACACCAAAGACGCCTTTCTGTGACCTTGTCAGTTTGCCAGATCTGATCTGTAGAGGATGCCTGACCCCTGTTGGCCCTTGTGAGCACCGCTCCATGCACAAGCATTGACGGAGTTGGCTTCTTCCCGTGGGTGTGAAGGGGATCAGGCTGAGCTAAGTGCAGCCCTCTTCGGCCACCACTAACCATTGTCCGGTAAGCGCTTCACTCTGCCTGTCCTGTGTCACCTGTGTCACCCGTACTGCTGCTGGTGGCTATCACCCACCTCATCACTTTCTGGGGGAGGCGGTTTTTCTGCATTCCAAGCACGCATCTGCACCGCCCCATTTGTGCGGCCTAAGACTGCTAACACTGCCTCCTTTTTATTCACTTTATTACTCAGACATTCATCACTTACTGGTCCCATCTTACTATGAGAATAAAAATGAGTCTAGCTGCTGTTCTTTTAAGACTTGGCGAGTCTCTACCGCTCAGTGGGAGGAAAGTGAGGGGCAGAGCCGCTGTGCTGCTGACTTTCCGTGTCAGTGTCATCCTTGCCACCAAGGGGGCAGAAAGCTAGAATCAGAACGTCTTAGTCTCACTGATTTCAGATCTCTTGTGTTGATGACAGACCTAAACTCCCAGCCACCAAGAGGCAAAATTAGGACCAGAGGTGCGATGTCCTGTTGCCCAGTCTTTCGTACTCACTGCACTGCTTCTCCACATTGTGTCATCCGAAACTATTCTTATGGTCACTTTTGTTGAGCTGAGCACTTTTAGGGGCTGTGTGAACCTTCTGAGCCATGGAAGTGTTCCCTAGACAGCTCGGTAGCCAGAGGGCCAGAGCCTGTGAGTGGCCCGTGGAGAATGACAGACTGGAGAGCGAGCCACTGAAGATGCTGTGGTACATGGAAGATTCTCGGGGAAGAAGGAACAGTTAGGATATGAGAAGTGATCATAATCACTATCAAAGACAGCAGTTTTAGAATAAAGACATGTGCTAAAATTTGCCAACCATTAGTATCCAAAGGGAAAATAAAATCTTCTCGAACCAAAGATTTCAGTGCTCAACTTCCAAAATCCAGTCCAGAGAACCGAGTGCCTCCCAACGCACAAAATGAATGTATTAAGCCCGCAGGTTCATGTTGGCATGCGTATGAGGATGTTCTTAATCCCTCATTCCCGGGGATGCTTGAGCCTGAACATCCTCTCAGAAGCCGTGACAAATGAGCCCGTGGGAGCTCAGGATTCATGGTTGAAATGTGTTAAATCTAACTCTATAAGACACCCAACCTGTTGCTGTACTGACTACAATTACGATGATCTCTCAGCACGTTGTTGTTATTTAGTGGAGATGATGTGGGAAACAAAGGCAAAAAGAAAAATTAAATTTCCTTACTACCTACAGCCCACTGACAAGTCTTTGAGACAGACAGAGTGACCTTCCTCTGGGAGCCCAGCTCCCTCGATGTGGACACTTTGCGAAGGGCAAGAGGCAATCTTAGCCCGACACCCAGGATCCTGTGAGTCTACTTTAACATACAAAAATTCCTTTGGAAACTTCCTTTATCTCTACTCCCCCTTCCCCCCAAATAGTTAGCCCCCTCAGGATCCTGGAAACCTTGTTTCCAAAATACCCGAGAGACCTATGCTATGCTATCCCTAACCCCCTCCCAACTTGAAAGTATAGAATCTGTCACTCCTCACAACCCCAGTGCAGCTCTTTCTCCCCTCTGGTCCTGTCCCGGTGCTTTAATAAAACCACCTTTTTGCACCAAAGACGTCCCAAGAATCAAGAGTCTGCAGCCTCTTGAAGCCCATGCCATGGTTGCTGGCAAAACAAATATTCGGAGTCGTGTGAGCTGCTTGCCTCTCCTTTATGTCCCTCTGCACATCCAGGAGGAATTTGGGCTGCAAAGTTTTCAAAAGCAGCAGCAGTAGCTGGTGCTGCCCTAACATGGGCAAAAGCAAACACCGGAGTTGTTCATTTGTCCCCAAAGAGAATAGGATCCCATCGTCCGTCTTCTACTTTCAGAAGTTTCTGAGCTTTGGATTCAGAAGTTGAGAGGAGCATAGTTATTGGTTGTGATATTGTGATTTATAAAATGAAATACCTATTTGGTCTACATCCCCTTTTCTGGCAGAGTTCCTAAAACCCTGCCATCTCCCCAGTGAGGAGTGCTAAGGTATCTTCTGTTATGTTAACCATGCGATGTTTTGAAAGCACCTCTGGATGGGGGCTGGTTGCCCGGGCAACCAACCTTGTGATCTGATGAATCAGAACTTTCAGCTCCTCTGGGGTGGGGAAGGGGGCCAGAGGATGAATTAATCACCACTGGTCAATAATTTAATAATGAAGCCTCCATCAAAGCCCAGCCTTGGGACAGTGGTGCTCCCAGAGAGCTTGGAAGCTTGCACCCCTCCCCACTCTTTGCCCTACGCCTCTCTTCCATCTGGCTGTGCCTGTATCCTTGTATAATAAACTGCTAATTTAGTAAGTAAAATGTTCCTCTGAGTTTTGTGAGAGACTCTAGCAAATTAATCAAACCCAATGAGGGGGTTCTTGGGACCCCCAATATATAGCCTGTTGATGAGAAGCCCAAGTGACAACCTGGACTTTTGATTGGCATTTGGGGTTGGGGGGATGTCTTGTGGGACTGAGCCCTTAACTTGTGGGATTTGATGCTCTCTTCAGGTAGATCGCTCCAGAATTGAGTTGAATTAGAGGACACCCAGTTGGTGTCAGAAAATTGCTTGGTGGTGTAGAGGGAAACTCCCACCCATTAGAACTGGGTCCAGAATCACACCTGTTCACCTGACACTGGATCTTTATGGAGCTGGACCAACCAACTTGGCTGGTGTTCAAAGAACAGTGAACCCAAGCTGTGGATACTTTTGTTCTGTCCACGACAATGACTCGCAACGACCTCAGCATCATTCGCGTTTACGCCGGGTTCCTGAGTCTTAGCTGTGCTACCCAATTTATTTCTGGGTTCTGGCCCTTGAATTGGCTTTGACCCTTCGTGTTCATAGAGTCTCATACTCCTGCCTCCCTCTTCCTCCTAGCCACTTGGAGAAGCAATCACCTGGAGGGAATCCGCCTGCTTTGACAGAAGCAGGACTTAGGCTAGTCAAGTTATCTAATATCCCCGTCCAAGCCTGTTTCCTTATCCGTAAAATGGGACTTAAAGATATTCTTCATATGGTTTTGAGATATTGGAATGAGAAAATGCATGTAAAGATCTTAGCAGCATGCCAAGCTCTCAACTAATATTAGCTATTTTATTATATGTTATTTTATGAAAAAATTATTGAAGTGTTACAAGTTAGCTCCCTGACTCTCTGGGAAAGCCCTAGATTCACGTTTGAAGGCTAAGGGGGGAGCACAGTCTAAATCACATCCCCAAAGATGCAGTCGCTTTTAGCTCTCGGCCCAGGAACCATGGTCTCTGTGGCATTGGCTCGTATGCTCCACAGCCTGCCTTCTTCACGTCACTCTTCTCAGCACCGAGTCTCAAACAGGTGTACATAACTGAAAGCAGCGGGGTCATACCTGGACCCAAGTGCCAAGAAAAGCTTGGAAAATAGACTTCTACCTTGGAGAGGCATGGTTCCCAAGGTGGGAGATTCCCCAAACATAAGAATGGTTTGCAAATGTTAATCAATGACCATAATGCATTACAAGTGACTCCCACACCAGGAGAGCTGGGGCATCTTCCTCCGGGCAGTCCACCACCCTGCATGTCCCTCTGTCGGGTCATCCATGCCTCTGCACCTGCTAGGTCTCCCTGTGTGTGCTGCCTGCCGCTGCCTCCGACCCACTGAGCAGACTGAAGTCCCAATCACGTTCGTATCCCCTGCACCTAGGAGGTGCCTGGACACAGAGGCTACTTAACAAAGGAATGATCGACTGTTGCTTGAAAAACACGTACTCCTGGGGCAAGAGTGGCGCAGATTCTGTCTCTGTTCTATGCGTCCCGTGAGTGTTTGAAGATGAACTTACTGAACTCAAAGCTCTCCTCTTCTCCACCTATGGGCTGGTTACACGAGAGCACTTGTGTTGCTGTCACACCAACTACGGGTTTGTCAGATATTTAAGCAGGTTCCATGGGCTTTGAAATTCTTGCCACACTAATGAATAGAGAGCCTCAGAAAATCTTACTTCCAAAGCACCAAGTGCTTGTCGTACCTGGATTTCAACGGGGACCACAATGGGTGGGTCACTTCTAAAATAGCGTCGTATGTAAGTTTGCATCTTGAGTGAAAGATCCGCAGATGGATTGTAAGAACCCACTGTGACTGTCCCAAGCAGGCAGACAAAGCACAGTTTTCTGCATTTCTACTTGAAGCTTTCCTGAAAACATGTAAAGATCTTGCTATTCCGAGCGTCTGAAAACAGCGTAATGTGTTTGTAATTGGGAACGCGCTGGCAGGAGAGCAGGCGGAATGAAGCGCATGGAGCGGCAGAGCTGTTCCGTAGTTCAGAGTCAAAACAGTCGCCAGTCATGTTTAACACAGACAATGTCGTTGACGTCTGCTCATAGATTTTAGAACTTCACAGAAAGCCAAAATTTCAAGCTTAATAATGGCAATAAGGGGTAAATATGTATTTTCCATGGAAAAGAATTTGCTCAAAAATAAGAAGGCTTTAGATTTGACATTAAGAATGTGTTAACTTGCTAAAAGAAACCTTTAGCCTCTGTCTTGTATGATGAAGAAAAATAGGTCATTCTTCTGGAAGAAGACTTGAAATATTTTATAGAATGACTGACTTCTGTCACTCAGCGTAATCCATCCATGTGGTTGCAAATAGCAGTATTTCATTCTTTTTATGGCTGAGTAATATTCCACTGTGTGTGTGTGTGTGTGTGTGTGTGTGTAACCACATTTTAAAATCCCATTTGTTGATGGACACTTAGGTTGTAAACAACATTGCAGAGAACATGGGGAGGCAGAATCTTTTGGAGTTAATGTTTTCCTTTCTTCAAATCAATACTCAGTATTGGAATTGCTGGATTATATGGCAGTTCTATTATTGTTGTTTGAGAAAACTCCATACTGTTTCCCATAGCGGCTATGCCAGTTTGCATTCCCACCAACAGCACACGAGGGATCCTTCTTACTCACTTTCTCACTAACACATGTTGTTTCTTGGGTTGTCGATTTTAGCCATTCTGACGAGTGTAAGGTGATCTCCCACAGTGGTTTTGATTTGGATTTCCCTGGTGATGAGTGACTTAGAGCACGTTTATGTACCTATTAGCCATTTCTTTTTTTTTTTTTAAAGATTTTATTTATTTATTCGACAGAGATAGAGACAGCCAGCGAGAGAGGGAACACAAGCAAGGGGAGTGGGAGAGGAAGAAGCAGGCTCATAGCGGAGGAGCCTGATGTGGGGCTCGATCCCAGAACGCCGGGATCACGCCCTGAGCCGAAGGCAGATGCTAAACCGCTGTGCCACCCAGGCGACCCCCTCCGCCCATTTTTTAATCAGATTGTTTACTTTTTGCTATTGGGTTATAAGAGTTCTTTACATATTTGGGATATTAACTCTGTATCAGGCTTATAATTTGCAAATATTTGCTCCCATTCAGTAGGTTGCCCACTCATTTTGTTGATGATTTCTCCTGCTGTGCAGAAGCTTTTCAGTTTGACCTACTTGTTTATTTATGCTTTTGTTGCCTTTCTTTTTGGTGCCAGATTAAAAAACCATCGCCAAGACCAATATCGATGAGATTACCACCTATATTTCTTCTAGCAGTTTTATGGATTCAGGTATTACATTCAAATTCATTTTGAGTTAATTTTTGTTTATGGTGTAAGAAAATGGTCCAGTTTCATTCTTTTGCATGTGGCTGTCCAGTTTTCCCAACGCCATTTGTTGAAGAGACTGTCTTCCCCATTATATATTCTAGTCTCCTTTGTCATTAATTGATCATTTATATGTGTGGGTTTATTTCTGGGCTCTCTATTCTACTGTATTGTTCCATTTTGATATGTCCATTTTTGCCAATACCATACTGTTTTGATAACTATAGTTTTGTAATATAGTTTAAAATTGGGGCACATGATGCCTCCAGCTTCGTTTTTAAGATTGCTTTGGCTATTTGGGCTCTTTTGTGGTTTTATACAAACTTCACTGTGATTTATTTTTATGAAAAATGCTATCAGAATTTTGGTAGGAATTGCATTGATTCTATAGATTGCTTTGAGTAATATCAACATTTTAACAATATCAATTCTTCCAATCCATGAGGATCGTACATCTCTCCATTTATTTGTGTATTCTTCAGTTTTTTTCTTGAATGTCCTATAGTTTTTAGAGTATAGGTCTTTCATTGTCTTGGTTAAATTTATTCCCAGGTATTTTACTCTTCTTGATACAATTTTAAATGGGATTGTTTTCTTAATTTCTCATTCTGACTGTTTATTATTAGCATACAGAAAAGCAATACATTTTTATGTATTGATTTCACGTTCCACAACTTTACTGAATTTATTAGTTCTAATAGTTTTTGATGGAATCTTGGGATTTTCCATATAATATGTCACCTACAAATAATGGCAATTTTTATTTCTTCTTTCTAAGTTGGATCCTTTATTTCTTTTGCTTCCCTAATTGCTCTAGCTAGGACACCTACTTCTGTGGTAAATAGAAGTGGTGAGCACCCCTTTCTTGTTCCTGATCTTACAGGAAAGGCATTCAGCTTTTCACCATTGTGTATAATGGTAGCTGTGGGCTCGTCATATACGGCCTTTATTATATTGAGGTACATTCCCCTGATACCCACTTTATTGGGAGTTTTTATCACAAATGGATGTTGAATTCTGTAAATTTTTTTCTTCATCTATTGAGTTGATCATGAGATTTTTACCCTTCATTTTGTTAATGTGGTGTTTCACACTGATTTGCAGATGTTGAACCATACTTACCTCCCTAGAATAAATTCCATGTGATTGTGGTATATGATCTTTTTAATATAGTGTTGAATTCAGTTCATATTTTGTTGAGGATTTTTGTATCTATGTTCATTAGAGATATTGACCTGTAATTATTCTTCTTGTTGTATCCTTGTCTGGTTTTGGTATCCAGCCTTTTAAAATGTGTTTGGAAGTGTTCCCTCTTGTCTATCTTTTGGAAAAGTTTCAGAAGGATTGGTATTAATGTTTCTTCGAATGGTTGGCAGAATTCACCGGTGATGCCATCTGGTCCTGGACTTTTGTTTGTTGGGAGGCTTTGATTACTGATTCAATCTCCCTCTTAGTAATCAGTCTGTCCAGAGTTTTTATTTCCTCATGATTCAGTCTTAGTAGGTTGTGTGTTTCTAAGAATTTGTCAATTTCTTCTAGGTTGTCCAATTTTTTGGTATATAATTGTTTATTGCAGTCTCTTGAGGTCCTTTATATTTCTGTGGTATCAGTTCTAACATCTCCTCTTTCCTTTCTGATTTTGAGTCTTCTCTCTTGGTGACTCAAGCTAAAGGTTTGTCATTTTTTAAAAAGAATTTATTTATTTATTTGAGAGAGAGAGTGCAAGAGAGCACAAGCATGGGAGGGGCAGAGGGAGAGGAAGAAGCAGACTCTGCTGAGCAGGGAGCCTGAAGCGGGGCTGGAGCCCAAAGTGGGACTGGATCCCAGGATCCCAAGATCATGACCTGAGCCGAAGGCAGCCGCTTAACTGACTGAGCCACCCAGGCACCCCAAAGGTTTATCAACTTTGTGCTTTCTAAAGAACCAGCTCTTGGTTTTATCAATCTTTTCTATTGTCTTTTTTTTTTTTTTAAGATTTTATTTATTTATTCGACAGAGATAGAGACAGCCAGCGAGAGAGGGAACACAAGCAGGGGGAGTGGGAGAGGAAGAAGCAGACTCTGCTGAGCAGGGAGCCTGAAGCGGGGCTGGAGCCCAAAGTGGGACTGGATCCCAGGATCCCAAGATCATGACCTGAGCCGAAGGCAGACGCTTAACCGCTGTGCCACCCAGGCGCCCCAATCTTTTCTATTGTCTTTTTAATATCTATTTAATTTATTTCTTCTCTGATCTCTGTGATTTCCTTCCTTCACTAACTTTAGGCTTTATGTGTTCTCCTTTTTCTAGCTCTGGAGCTGTTTACTTAGTTTGTTTACTTGGGATTTTTTTCTTGAGGTAGGCATTTATCACTGTGAACGGCTCTTAGAACTACTTTTGCTGCATCCCATACTTTTTTTTTAAAGATTTTATTTATTTATTTGACAGAGAGAGAGAAAGCCAGCGAGAGAGGGAACACCAGCAGGGGGAGTGGGAGAGGAAGAAGCAGGCTCCCAGAGGGGGAGCCTGCTGTGGGGCTGGATCCCAGAGCACCGGGATCACGCCCTGAGCCGAAGGCAGACGCTTAACGACTGTGACTGCGCCACCCAGGCGCCCCTGCATCCCATACATTTGGGTGTGTTGCATTTTCATTTTCATTTGTCTCAAAGTATTTTTTTCTCTCTGTCTTGTTTCTTCTTAGACCCATCGGTTGGGCAGTAACATGTTGTTTAATCTCCACATATTGGTGAATTGTCACTTTTTTCCTTGTAATTTATTTCTAGTTCCATACCCCTGTGGTCAGGGAAGACGCTTGATATGATTTCAAACTTCCTAAATTTACTGAGACTTGTTTTGCAGCCCAACATGTGATCCATCCTGGAGAATGTTCCATGTGTACTTGAGAAAAATGTGTGTTCTTTTGGTTTTGGATGGAATGTTTGTATACATCTGTTAAATCCATGCGGTCTAACATGTTGTTTAAAGCTGATGTTTCCTTGTTGATTTACTGTCTGAATAACCTACCCACTGATGTAAGTGTGTATTAAAGTTCTCTAGTATTATCATACAGCTATTTCTCCCTTTAGTTCCATTAACATGTATATCTAGGTGCTCCTGTGTTGGACACATAAATATTTACACATGTTACATCCTCTTGTTGGAGTGACCTCTTCATCAGCATGTCGTGTCCTTCTTTCCCTCTTATCACAGTATTTTCTGAACGTCTATTTCATCTGATATAAGTACAGATACCCCAGCTTTCTTTTGGTTTCCATTGGCATGAAATACCTTTTCCATCCTTTGACTTTCAGTCTGTGTGTCTTTGAGATGTGCTGGGAGTCTCTTGCAGGCTGCATGTGGATGGATTATCCGTTCAGACGGCCTAGGTCTTTTGATGGGAGAATGTAGTCCCTTTATATTTGAAGTAATTACTGGTAGGTATGTGCTTACTGCCATTTTGTTACTTGTTTTCCGGCTGTTCCGTAGTTCGTCTTTGTTCCTTCTTCTCTTGCTCTCTTCCTTTGTGGCTCGAGGACTTTTTTAGTGGTTGCTTGCATTCCTTTCTCTTCTGCGTTTCCACAGTAGGTTTTTGTTTTGTGGTTACTGCAAGGCTCACATAAAATAACATATATTTATAACAGTCCATTTTAATTTGATAGCAACTTAAGTGTGAACATATTTTATTTTTTTATTTTTAAAGATTTTCTTTCTTTATTTATTTGATATATATATAGAGAGAGAGCATGAGCAGGAGGGCAGAGAAAGAGGGAGTTTGATAGCAACTTAAGTGTGAACATATTTTATTTTTTTATTTTTAAAGATTTTCTTTCTTTCTTTATTTGATATATATATAGAGAGAGAGCATGAGCAGGAGGGCAGAGGAAGAGGGAGAGAGAATCAGAAGCTGACTCCGTGCTGGGTGCAAAGCCCAATGCGGGGCTTGAACCCATAACCGAGAGATCATGTCCTGAGCTGAAACCAAGAGTTGAATGCTTAACCAACTGAGCCACTCAGGTGCCCCTTGAGCACATTTTAAAGCTCTACATTTTCACTCCTCCCCTTCAATGTTTTATGTGTCTGATGTCATATTTTACATCTTTTTTTTTTTTTAAGATTTTATTTTTAAGTAATCTCTGCACCCAGTGTGGAGCTCGAACTCACAACCCTGAGATCAAGAGTCGCACGCTCCACTGACGGAGCCAGCCAGGCCCCCCATATTTTACATCTCTTTATCTTGTGTAGCCCTTAACTAATTATTGTACGTATAGTTATTTTTACTTCTTTTTGTCTTTAACCTTTATACTAGCTTTATAAGTGATTAAGTTATTACCTTTACTATATATTTACCTGTATCAGTGGGATTTATATTTTCATGTTTTCTTATTACCTCTTCTTTGTTTTCAGCTTACATTTCTTGTAAGACTGGTTTAGTGGTGAGGGGCTCCTTTAGCTTTGGCTGTCTGGAAAATTCTCTCTCTCCTTCGGTTATGAATGATAACTTTGGGGGGTGGAGTATGCTTGGTTCGAAGGTGTTTTGTTTTGTTTTGTTTTGTTGCTTTTTAGCACATTGAATGTATCATCCCACTCTCTTCAGGTCTGCACAGTTTCTGCTGAAAAATCTGCTAAGGCCCGTGGGGGTTCCCTTGTACATAACAAGTTGTTTTTGCTCTTGTTGCTTAAATTTAAGATTCTGTCTTTGTCTTTAACTTTTGACATTTTAATTGGGATGTGTCCTGGTGTGGTGTTCTTTGGGTTCCTCTTAGCTGGAACTCCCTGGGCTTCTTGAATCTGGATGTCTGTTTTCTTCCCCAGGTTAGGGGGATGTTTTCAGCCATTATTTCTTCAAATGAGTGTGTTGCCCCTTCTCCCTCTCTTCTCCTTCTGGGACCCTTATACTGTGAATATTGGCCTACTTGACGTTGTCTTATAAATCCCTTAGGCTATCTTCATTTCTTTTCCATTCTTTTTTTTTTTCTTCTCTTTTTGCTCCTGTCATTGGGTGAGTTCCACTACCTTGTCTTCAAGGTACTGATCCATTCTGCTTCATCCAGTCTCCTGTTGAACCTGTCTACTGTGTTTTCCACTTCAGTTATTGTAACTCTTCAACATGGTGACATCTATTTGGTACTTCCTTATATTTGTATCTCTTTGTTGCAGTTCTTACTGTGTTCATCTGTTTTTCTCTTGTGTTTAGTGAGTATTTTTATGACCATTACTTTAAACTCTTTATCAGCTAAATTACTTATTTCTGTTTTATTAAGGTTTTTTTCCTGAAGTTTTATCCTGTTCTTTCATTTGGAACATATCCCTTTGTTTATTCATTTCGATCAACTCTCTGTGTGGGTTTCTCTGCATTCGATGAAACAGCCAGCTCTCCCAGTCTTGAAGGAGTGGCTTCATGTAGGAAAAAAACTTTTCATTTAACCCTGTCTTAGCTCTTGGTTGTCTCTCCAACCTTCATGATTGTCTATGCAGCCTATTTTATTTTTAACAACTCTGAGTATGTGAGGCGGTGCCAAGACTGATTAGTGGCCCAAAAGGGAGGCTCTCAGTCAGCACCTAAATGCAGGTGGATTGGGAGCCAGACCTTCAGGAAGCAGCTTTTGAAGTGTGCAGGTACATACAGCACTGTGGGGCTGGAACCACGAGCCCATGGAGCACTCGAGCCAGGCTATCTGGAGGTGTCCCCACGTGGCAGCTGCAAACCTCAGAGTTCCAGATGAGTGTATTAGCCCCTTTCTGGGAGATACCAGTGAGCTGTCATGAGGTAGAGGGAGCACACAAAGATGGCACCCACCAGCTTAGATTCCCTGAGAGCACCTGCATAGGGCCCTAGATGTGTGCCAGACCTGAAGCTTGTGCCTCAGGCTGAAGTTCTAGCCAAGCAAATAGGCTTCTTTCACAGAAAAACAGCATATGTTTCAGTCTGCTATCTGTTTCGTGCCCTGAGGGTGGTAGCCTGCCAATAACTGTCTGATTATTACAGTCTCGTACGGGACCCAGTAATGCACGGCCCCCGGTCTCCGGAGCTAGGCAATCAAGGGGAGTGCCTTCCCTGAGTGGCAGCCACAAAAGCCAGGGCACCAGATGCATGTAAAGTCTCCCTTCCAGGAGATACTGGCACTCTGGAAAGCAGCGGGGAGGGGAGAGGCACAAAAATGGCACCTGCCAGCTGGATCGAGGCAAAGCGGGAGCGTACACATGGTGCCCGCTGGGAGAGGAAAAGATTGTGCCCACCAGCTGGAGCAAGACAGAGGGAGGGCACAAAGATGGCGCTCGCCAATTTCTGTCCCTGGAGAGTATCCCAGCAGGTTCCTATATATGTGTGTTAAATTACATGCCTGCCCCATAGACTTATACTGTAATATAAGCAAATGATCCTGCTTCACGTAAAGTCTGGGCACAGTTGGCTGCCTGCACTGGATGGGTCTAAGCATGTAAGCCTTTCAAGAGTCATTCCTCAGTTCTTTATAGCATTAGGGGTGTTATGGGTATGAGTCCCATTGGGTTTCAAAGCTAGATGTTCTGGGGGCTCCTCTCTCAGGTGCAGGACCTAAAAGTTGGTGTTCCCAATGTGGGGTTCCATCCTTTCACTCCCCAGGAAGAAGCTCCAGGTTTTGAGTCCCCTCCAGATTGTGGGCCACTGCAGCAGGGCTGGGATTATGCTGAGATCGTGTCTCACTCTCTCAACCTGCTTCAGTGTATTCAATGAGCACCTGCCCAATGGATAGGGCTCGCTCTGCCGGGTTTTAGTTATATTTCAGAGGAAACTTTTCATATGTAGCTGTAGATTCTGTGTCTGTGGGAAGAGGTGAGTTCAGGATCTTCCTATATTGCCGTCTTGAACGAAAATCCAAAAATACTATAATTTTGTAACATTAATCAGCTAGGAAAAAAATGTCTACAGAACTTTTGCAGCCTACAAGCTACCCGTTTTTACCCAAATGTAGTTCAAACCCCTAACTGTAGGTAAGTTCATACACATGTAGCAAACCCACAGATAGTAACCCCAGACTCCAGGCAACCCCACAGATAGTAACCCCAGACTCCAGGCACGCTTGGATTTTATAGGTGTGTTCGACCTCACTAGGTATAGGAACTATATTTCTGAAAATTTAGGTACCATGCCAGACCAGTGAAGGAAATATTTTAATTGTATTCCTCATTTTTAACCTCCAAAGGCATATTTGTGGCCAAATACTTTGTTTCAAAGAGTTTAAATAAAATTGAAATCATGGAAACTATTGTCCCTTGGGCTGCCTGGCCCGCTCAGTCAGTAGAGATCAGGAGCGACTCCTGATACCAGGGTTGTGAGTTCAAGCCCCACGTTGGTGTAGAGAGGACTTAAAAGTAAAATCTAAAAAAAAAGAAAAAAGGAGAAACTATGGTCTCCTGAAAAAACTCTAAATTCCATCTTTTTTATCATTCTCTCCTATTACTTACCATAGTGTCTATTCTGTTGAACAGATTTAAGTAAATATT
Organism: Ursus maritimus; assembly: GCF_017311325.1. NCBI lineage: Eukaryota > Metazoa > Chordata > Mammalia > Carnivora > Ursidae > Ursus > Ursus maritimus. The sequence continues at coordinate 26,516,932 of NW_024425341.1, read as the reverse complement.
TCAAAGATTCAGACCAGGAGTCAACAAATTATGCCCCAGTCAAATTCAGCTAATATCTGTTTTTGTAAATAAGGTTTTAATAGAAAACAGCCATGCCCATTTATCCATGAATTGTATGTGGCTGCCTTCCTGCTACAACAGCGTTGATTCATGAGCACAAAGCATATGGCCTGCAAAGGAAAACGTTCGCAGACCATGCCGTCCTCGATCCATATAATATTAGCCATCAGCCACGCCAGGAACTAAAACTTGAAGAACACACTGAATTCCCCTTGTTACTTTTCTTCACATAAATTTGATGAAATTAGATTTTTACAACAGATTATTACAACAGTTTTGTTTTACAAAAAAACAGATCAAACGAAGTGGTTTTTCAATGTCTTCATTACAGTAATTGTAATTTACTCTACATCAGTAAATGGGAATTGGCAGCCCAAAATGTATGTTACTGACTTATATGCTTTATGTACCATCTCAGCACTGAAAAAAATGTATATTGGAAAAAGGTACAAAGTTCCTCATTCAGAGAAAAAAACTGCTTTCCAAGGATAGCAGTTTACTTTGTAGGATGGTCAATTCTGAGGGTTAATTTTGCTTGAAAGTAAGCATAGCAAGTATCCAGCTTGTCTTCTGACACCTGGAATATCATCAGGGACCAAGTTTTGAAAATTATAAGTAATGATGTCCAGTTTCTAAGTTTAATTATGTGATTTGTGATCACCCACTGAGTCATAAGAAGTATAGTCAAGACCGGCCAGATCCTGATGCACAGAAAAATATTAGAGTCAGTTTGAGAGCTTACAAAGCCTGTCTTCTGGCCGACAAAGATCACTAACTGAATTAGGGGGAAGTAGAAAATGCCAAGCGAACGGCATCTACTGTTAGCAGGACAGGATTCAGAGGGAGGAAAGTTTCAACCCAAGTTGGTAGTTAAGAAGGAAGAGTTTAAATCTGACCTGGGACTGAAGAGCTGGCTAGAGTGGGATGGCTTGAAAGGGAGCGGGAAGAGGAAAGAGAAAGAATACAAATGTCTAGATGGTTCAAGAACCAGGAGATAGGGGAAGGCCAGTTCCAAAGCCAGTAAAGCATTACATGGCTTTAAACAGAATCTAGTTCATGTCACAAGCAACACACGGGGTTCCCACTTGCTGGGCTATATCATCTGTACCTAGGGCCTCAAGGACATTACTTACATTAGAACAAGTAAATTTTTCTCCAGAAATTGGGTTCTCTTTCCCAGGGTTTGAGTCATTTCCTGGTCATTGATTCTTTCAGGCTTGGGGAGTACTTACCCTCAACTGCATTGCTTCCATGCAATAAGTGGAAAAGAAAAAAAAAAAAGGTGTAGCTTGGTGCATGTTAAGCACTTAATAAAAAAGGCTGAATGAAAGTAAAATGAGTAGTTGACTCCAGATCTTAGCGATACAGAACCAGAGAATATTTGACGTTGTTGTGTTTTCTGAGTTTTAGTTTCTTCACCTGGAGAAAACACTGTGATCATGAAGTTCCCTTCTAACTCTCAGATTCGCTGAGGTCCATAGGTCTACCAGCTCTCCTTGCATTCTGAGTGAGCCACAAACCCCACTTTCTAAATTTTAAACATGCCCAACCCCCAAAGATACATAGCTGGGAGGAATACGTGACTAAGAGATAAGCTTTGGCTTCAGCACACGAAGCCATAGGAAGCATCAAGGCTCGGAGTATGAGTGATGGGAGCAGAAGACGCTCACTGGTTCCATTAGCTGCTGAAACTGCCCACTTCTGTAGTGTCGCTGGCCTCGACACCTCATTTCCTCCCCCTGGTGTACAGGCGAGACTCATGACATCTCTGGGGCACGTTATCATTGCTGTCATGTGAGTTACTCTGACCAGAACCATTTTTATTTTCTCAAAATGGTTTTTAATATTGTTGCAAGTTTGAGAAAAAGACACATTTTGAGCAATTCCTGCTATAAAATAACAGCTAGCATTTTTGTAGTACTTCAGCTTTACAAAACATTTGACATTCTTATCTCAATTTGTCATCCCAGCAGCCTTCCGAAACAGCTATTTCTGGATTTCACTGAATCTAAGTCACCATCTTTAGAAATACGCAGTACCATTTTGTATCACAACCAGAAAAGAATGCTACCATTTAAGCTATTATGCACTGTGGCTTAGAATTGATCAAAAGCAGTATTTCCCACATTTTTCAGATGAGGAAATTGAGGAGGCCAAGGTCAATTAGATAACAGTGGCAGAATTGGGATTATATTTTATACATCTGACTCTAAATGATACATAATTTGCAGCTGAAACACATGCCATCCTAAGCCTTAATTACAGTAATTATAATTTACTTTTTTACACCAGTGAATGGGAACAAGCAATCCAAAGAATACATTATTATGCTTTATGTACCTTCTCAGAACTGAAAAAAATTTATTGGAAAAATGTATAATGTACACTATACAAATGTCCTTTATATGTGTGTAGCAAGGACACTCACACCACAGCTCTTCTGAGATAGAAACTGCTAATCCCTAGGGTGGGGAGAAGGAAAACCTCTGATTCTCTTTCCCTGCAATCTCCCAGACATCATATTCTCTCCTGGCACCATGTTCTCACATGTCACCACCATGTCATCTTTGTGTTTCCAGGAGTTGATAGCAGCCTACTAATTAGGAGAGCAACAAGAAAAGATTTGACAATTTCCAAATATTGAGCAAATATTTAAAGGCTCCCAGAGAGGGGAAAGGATGCAATCTTTACAGTTCTCTGGGAGACACACTGGGATGAGGAGCCCCTTAGCCCTGTTGTTGAGCCATGTGGTCTATTTTTCTCTGCATGTGGTAGGTGAGAGCCAAAACTTGGATTGGAATGGATAAAGAGTAACTCCTCCCCAAATGTTTCCAAGTCTCCTCTCTTCCCTGCCTTATATCTGTCTGTGGGACTTCTTTTAACCAATAAAATGGAAACAGAAATCACGCACATCACTTCCAAGTGGAAACATCAAAGTCAGGGGAGATGTGCCATATCCCTCTGGTCCTGCCTCTGCAGGAAAGAACCGAGAGTCCCAGTGCCTCCCACAAGCCCACAGAGAGGAGCTGTCCAGTTCCAACAAGATGTGTACATGGCAAGACCACGAAATAGTGATTTCTCTTTCCAGTGACTGAGATTTCCCAGTTATTTGTCACCATGGCCTTGACTCATACTCTGATATCTTGTGCCAACCATTAATACCAACTTGTTTGTGAAATTTGCCACATCTGTGGTGTACGCCTTTGGCATGTTTTGCTAAGACTAAAAAGACAACAACAAAAACATTGTCAATCATACGAAAATATACAGAGAAGATCTGTACAATGACCGTGATGCAGTAACCTGGTAACAGCCAGCTCCTGTATTATTAGCAGGCCCCCAATACTATTCTGAATATTTTACGTATATTAACTAACTTCCTTCTCACAACAATGTTATCATGACTACTTTCACTGCCATCTCAGGTGAAGGACCATGGCACAGTGAGGTTCGTGGCCTGCTCAGCTCACACAGCAGGCAGGTGGCAGAGCCTGGACTCACAGAAACTGGCTCTTGGGCCAGCCTCTCCCTTCAGCCCCTGGAGCAAGGGGATGTCATCCCAAACCATGAGGAGAAGCTGGGGCCTCTACTGCAGAGAACACAGTACATTTTTCAGTTCCAAGAGCAACTTATATGCAAATTTCTCTGGCATTTTCTTTGCTGATTTGCTGAGAGCATTATAAGATTAAATGTTCTTAAGTGACTTTTCGCATCTGCTAATGAATTCAGCAAAGCGTTTATTGGTGACTTTGTATGCCTAATTGTGGTAATCACTTAATATGATTAAACTTAATCGAATGCCCTGTCAGTAAATGAAGCTATGTCTTTTCCACTGATGAAATTCATAAATGAGATATCATGACCCATATGCTCATTTTATATAAATTTCCAAAATGCTTTTGTTGACGTGTCCACAAAGTTACATAAATAGGAAAATTAATTGCATGGCATGTTCAACAATTTTGAGCATATTTTGAGCATATCGTGAAGCTGGGATCTCAAAGGCAATTCAGCCACTAGACTTTATCAGCCTGCCAGGAGCTCTGCGCTGGTGGCTGTTGATGAGAGCAAAGGCAGTTTCATCTGGATTTCCTTGTGTCAAGTCCCTGCTTCCTTCTTAGTCCCAAGGCCGTTTCCCCAATTCAAAGCTTCACTTCCTCTTGCCACATTCCAGAATATCACTTAGAGCAACAGCAAAAGACGCGTTCTGGATCACTACGACGGAGGAAACATCGAGGCTGAGTAGTGGGAAGGGGCGAGGGGCAGTCCTGTCAGCACCCGAGGCTGATTGAGAAAGAAGGAGATTCTTCCACATGTGACAGTATGGACGAAGCTGGGGGACACGGTGCTTGGTGGAACCTGAGGTCACAGAGGGATAAACGCTGCAGGAAGGCTCGGACGCGAATCATCTGCAAGGGTCCGATTCTCAGAACCGGAGTGGCGTGGTGGGCGTTGGACTGGGGAGCGGGAAATGGGGAGTGGCTTGTTAATCAGGGGGCATGGGTTGCAGTCTTGCAGGATGGCCGGTGCCACTCTGCGTACAACACGTGCTCAGCAATACCATGCGACACAGGTAGAAATTGAGCAGCGCCCACGCTGGCACTTGCCGGGGAGGCTGGCGTTCCACGTCTGAAACCACCCGCAGTGGTAGCCACACAAAGCACGCTGTGTTGAGTGGATGAAAAGATCCAGTGGTTTCCTTACAGGATGCTAGCTGTGGAAGTCCATTTCTCCCTTTCCCTTACTGTTTGCATAGTCGTCGGGGCGCTTGCTGGAATCTTCTCTGCCTCCCGGGCCGCCTTCATTTGGCTTGCTCTGCGCATGTCAGAAATGCGGGCAGCATCCTCTGAAAGATCTCGCTGAATTAATACACCTGCCTCCCCTCATGGTGCGGCCCTGAGAGATTCTGTCTGTCTGGATGTTCAGCTAATTGGCGTGGTCTGTTTCCGCCGGGGGAGATGCCCCATTGAAAAGGATCAGGCAGGGTTTGTTTTAAGTCTCTTTTATACATGGCTCAGATGTGCCTCTGTATTTACTCTAGAGCTCACGAGCCCCTTCCTGCGTGTTTGAACGGATGACAGTCCAAAACGCAGTTTCGGCTGCCAGCTGCTTCCTGCTTTTAAATCCCAGCCTCACAGAGTTTATTTATACAAGATGTTTTCTCAGCCTATGAAGCACAGTTCTGAACCTGCACAGAAAAGTAACATTTGTTGTTCACCTACCGTTGTGTGTGGCCGGTTTATTCTCCACGAGCTCTGCTGCCAGAAGAGATTTCCTACAGACGCCACCACCCCTGTGATCTGTGGGGTTAATATTGTCCACGGGAAAAATAACGGAAGCTTGAGAGAGAAAAAAGTCACTTGGCTGCAACATTGTGTATAAGAGAAGGAAATGCCATATGAGTGAAAATACAAAGGCTCATTGCTGCCGATGGAGCTCCTGTGAGCCCGGGACATAGGGGGTTTCAGAAGAGTCTCCTCAGGGGTATGTGGAAAGAACCATGACCTGGGACTGATAGCAGAGAAGAAACAGACCCAAGAAAGTGTCCTCCAGATGAGCTCCGCAACGAGGGCGCCATCAAATAAGCCCAGGGACATTGTGTTTGGGGAGATATACACACACCAACATAGACATGACATATTATATATCATGTATTATTACCTATCATTATATATTATGTAATTATGTATAATATATAATTCTATAACTATGTAATTTATAATAGGATTATATGGTATATAATTATACATAAGTACTATATATTGTATAATAACTGACATATATAACAAATGACATAAGATATTAAATATACTATATATTCTATATAATATATGCTATATACACTGTATATTATACTGTATTTATTATGTACTATATATCATATTGTGCATATACTAAATATATACAGTATAAAATATGGTATGTAGGATAGTTACATATATTATTCTATAATATAAGGCTATTAAAATATTAAGTGGAGAAAACACAAATATTCGATATTTGATCTTTTTTTTTTTTTTAAGATTTTATTTATTTATTTGACAGAGACAGCCAGGGAGAGAGGGAACACAAGCAGGGGGAGTGGGAGAGGAAGAAGCAGGCTCCCAGTGGAAGAGCCTGATGTGGGGCTCGATCCCAGAACGCTGAGATCACGCCCTGAGCCGAAGGCAGATGCTTAATGACTGTGCCACCCAGGCGCCCCTCTATATTTGATCTTTTCAACAAAGAATAGTGAATTAAGAATCCCATAAAAGCCGCAGTTGAGTTCTGATTCTCTCTAACTGGCCGTGAAGTGTTGGGAAATCACTTAAGCTACATGGTCCCTTCTTGACAGTGAATGAAGCATTAGGTGCCACCTCTGGAAGTCCTTCCAGAGCTTTCTTGCCCCGTGCAGCCCAGCGGAGAGGGGCTGACCCAGGATTACGCTCTTCAAGAAGCAAATTCAGCCTGGCCCCCTGAGTCTGTTACCTTCAGTCGGTTCTTCCAGTGATCACCTCTGCTTCCTGGCCAAGACCTTCTGAACAACCTGCCCTCTTGGAGAGCGACCCCCTCCATCTGGCCGGCATCCCCGGGACATTCTCCTGCTCTGGCTTCTGGAGGAATGTCCTCCGCACCCTGCCCACCTGTTGCAGACCTTCATTCAGACCCTGGGTGGGAATGTCTGCCGGGATCAGATGCTTCAGAACGGCCCTCCATCCTGGAGCCCAGAGCTCAGACGCTGCTTCAGTTTGCTGCCTTCCTACATCTGGTCCCCAGGTCCTGCCTACCGGACTGAGAATAGTTTGCATATGTAGAGCACAGTGTATATGGAGACCAGACACAGTGAATCAAACAGGTCTTTCTGGGGGCGCCTGGGTGGCTCGGTGAAGCACCTTGCTTCGCTCAGGTCATGATCTCAGGGTCCTGGGATCAAGCCCTGTGTTTGGCTTTGCACTCAGTAGGGAGCCTGCTTCTCCCTCTGCCTCTGCTCCCCCCCCCCACTCATGCTCTCTCTCTCTCTCAAATAAATAAATGAAGTCTTTAAAAAAAAAAAAAAACAGCCCAGGTTTTTCTGCTCTAACAGGAGGACTGGGGGAGGAAGGGAAGAGGGGAGGCGGGAAAGGGGGAAGGACAAGAAAGAGTTGGTCAACCATGATCCCTAGTAACAAATACATTTGGCTTTATCATGATACTTCTCAAATAAAGTCCACATCCAAGCAATAAAAGTCATCCGAAGCAGAAGAGATGTCCACCAAGAACAAAATAATAGGGAGGCTATGTAACAGGGAAATAAACCGTGCGAAGGGCAGAGTCATAAGGCTTTTCCGCTGTGAGTAGGGTAAACAAGTGAGCGTGCAGTGCCGTTTCGTTTGGGGACAGTGGAAGACACCCCCCCCCCCCGCCACGGTCCAGAACGCAGAACACATATAGGCAACGCTAAAGGAAACTCCAGGCCCCAAAATGGTGTCACGTAGGCCGAGTTCCCAAACCAGGGTTTAATACCCGACGTAATTCCAGTTTCAACCTCCCTGGAACAGTGGCCTTAACCTGTCTGTTGGGAAATGCTTCTCTCCATCAGTCGCCTGGGTCCCCTCATCCCCCAAAGAGAGATGAGGTCATGCGCAGACCAGATCCCCAGTAAACCCAGTAAAGAGCCATCCTTTCCTCTTGCTCCCAACAGCACCCCCCGCCGCCCCCTGCCTCTGTAACAACCTCCCCGCTCCTGTCTGCTTGCTGGAGGGGGTGCTGCCCAGAGCGTGAAGCCAGCGAGGTCTTCAAATCCGCTGGGTTCAATGTTGTTATTTAACAACAGAAATACAGATTCTTGGCTAAAGAATCACCCACAGAGGACTACAGCTAAACAAACGCAGGCAGGCATTCGAGGGTGAGAACGCAAATGCCCCCAGGGTTAAAAATGACCCGTTGGAGCGCAGCTGGAAAGAAAGTCCTTTGGGGACAATTTTCTCTCTAGACACCAGACATTCTGCTCTCTCCTTCAAGGTCCGTTACTTAATTAAGATGTTTGATGATGTCGATCTTTCTGTGTCACTTTTTTCCCCGGAACATAAGATGGACAGATGAACATTTTTCATTGTTTCAAGATAGCTTTATGCTCTCATATCTTCCCTTCTCCCCTTTATTTCTTCTGTTCTCTTTAACAGTGCCACTGTGCGCGTGGTTTCTCCACAGTCTTCGTCACCGTCCGCGTCCCCATCTCTGCAGCCCCTTCGCCGTTCTGTGTGGTATCCGGTGTCACGCCCCAGATCTGCCCCAGCGTCGAGGACTGTGCTTCCTGTCACGTTTATCCTAAGGCTCCCAGCTTCTGTGGCAGCTGATGTGTCCATGACCCTCTCCCCCTTACCCCTGAGCCACAGCAGCTGCCTCCACGCCTCCCTGTCCTGCAGCCTTCCTCGGGCACCTGTGCCTCTGCCCTCAGTGTTGGCTTCTTCCGAGGGCTTATCTCGACTCTGATTTGGTTTAGGGATGTTGTTCCTTTGAATGATTTCTTATTTCTTTGCCTGTTTGCAATTTTGAAAAAAATTTAAAGATATAGGAAAAGCACAAAGAATTTTTATAAAACACAATCATATTCCCACGACCCAGATTTACCTAAATATCTTGTCAGATGTGTTTCTAGTCCTTTTCAAGGAAAAAAAATAGGGGCCGCCAGCTGGTACAGTTGGTGGAGCGTGCGACTTGATCTCAGAGATGTGAGTTCAAGCCCCATGTTGGGGGTAGAGTTTACTTAAAAATTAAACAACAACAACAACAACAAGGGGTGCCTGGGTGGCTCCTTTGGTTAAGCTTCTGGCTCTTGATTTCAGCTCAGGTCATGATCTCAGGGTTATGAGATCAAGCCCCATGTCAGGCTACGTCTCAGCAGAGAGTCTGCTTGAGATTCTCTCTCCCTCTCCCTCTGCCCCCCCCCAACTTGCAAACGTTTTCTTTCTCAAATAAATAAAATCTTTAAACAACAACAACAACAACATACAGTCTCATCCTTATTCACCTAGTGGTAACTGGTTTGTCATGTTTTGTTTGTATATTTTTATTCCTTTTTTAAAAATGTGAGGCACTTCCACGTATCCGTGATACAAAATCGTTTTTGAAAGTGTTACTTTCCGTAAATGGTACCATGCTGTATGCATTATTCTAATCTTCCTCTTTCACACTATGCTAATGATTTATAAAGTCCTATATTGCCTATCTTTTGTCCTTCCTACCAGTGTTTGGTTGATTAGTTAGGATTTTATTCATCTTCTACATAAGCAGAAGTCTTGTTGAATGGGTTTTCTCATATGGAAATCCACTCTCCCCACATTCTATATGGAATGTGCCCAGATGCCCCACTGACCTGTGGCCCCACCTCCATCGTATCACCAAATTCCCAAGTACGTGCTCCCTGTCCTTTTCCATGGCTCTGTGCTGACCTCACACTCTTTATGTGTCTGTACCTTTGTAACGCGTTTGCTTTTTCTTAAGTTAATTTCACTTTTTCACAAGGAAAAATTTTAGCTATTTATTCTTCATAAACTTTTTTTAACCTTATATTATAGAACATTTTAAACATACTGGAGAAAACCCCGTGGGACAGTGACCTCCTATGTGCCTATGCCCCAGTTTCGAGGATCATTACTTCGTGCCTCCCTCCTGGCTCCCCCCTCCCTCCTGGCTCCCACCCTCACCCCAGCTTCTTCCAATTCAAATTCCAGGTACGGTATCATTCCAAACATTTCTTAAGCTGCTTCTGCACACATATTCTTCCATATATGCTTTAGAACCAGCTTAAGTTCCCCATGTATTTCAATGGAATTTTGATTGAATTTTCATTGAATTTATAGGTTTTGGAGAATTTAAGTAAAATGCTGAATCTTCCTATCCATGCAATGTACATTTCTCACCATTTATTTAATGTTTCCTTTATAACTTTCAATAAGTTATCATTCTCTCCATGAAGTGCTTGCCCCTTTAATTAGATTTTGCTGTAGTGATGAATGAATGACCCCCTTTCAATCACATTTCCGACCCCCCTCTCCCTTTGGTCTCTGCGGTTGTGAAAAAATGCTGTGAACTTTGTGCGTGACTCTTGTTCTTTGCAAATCTTGCTGAACTTTTATTAATCTCAGTGGTTTATTCATAGATTCTCTTGGATTTTGTACGGGGACATGACATCATCTGCAAGAACATGCGCGTTGTGCTCGACCTTTTCCTTCCTTACAGTGCTTGCTGTTTTTATTTTTTGTTTTCCCGTGATGGCTTGGAACCCCAGTTAGATGAGAGTGGTAATAAATGGCAGCCTGGTGTTGTTCCTAACTGCCACAGGTCACGTAGGCTCTCCCTCTGCCTAATGTCTTTTTCCTGCCTGACTCTTTGATGTGTTTCCAGGCTCTCTACCTAGCCCCATGCAGATTCCTGGCTAGTATTCATCTTTGAAGAAGGCAGTTCTGAGCCAGCCTCAGCCTTAAGGCCAGTGGGAGGGAGCAGGGACGACAGAGCGAGCTGCAGAAAGGTCACCATGTTCACCCAGGGTGTCGTCATCACCTCCTGAGCGTCCCTAAATGGCCCCTGGGTCATGGCAGTCTCCCTTCCCTGTATCCACTTGCCCTTGGGCAGACTCTCTCAGCTGAAATGCTGGGTTAACCTTCCTTTTAACCTCCCACCGTGGAGATGGCAATGCCCCTCGCTGCTCCCTTCTCAAGGGCCCATCGTTGGATACCCACCTGCCCCCCATCACTGGGACAGAGCCTGTCTCTGGGGCAAAGATGAGCCTTCTGTGAGCAGGTCAGATTGGGGGTGGGGTGGCCCAGCTAGAGCGATGCTTGGGTTCACCCCCAAACCTCATCTCCACTGTGTTGCGGGTCCCCAAGAAATCTGCCTCTTTCCCTTTCATTCCTGCTCCTGCTCTTGGCCCTAGTGTGTACAGGATATTCAGCCAGGGAGGGGTAGGCAGCCCTGGGGTTTGGAAACCCTGGACGGTTCATGCTTCATTAGCACCTTTCCCTCCCTGCGCCCGTCACCAAGCATTTCTGGGTACGAGATAGCCTCTCATTTACACAATTGCAAAATTCAACTGAGTGTACGGTGATATGAGAGACCCCCAGGAGTCTGCTTTTCCCTGTGGTCACCTCAGGACGCTTAAACAATTCATTAAAACAATTAATAGTTCAGCAGCAGAGAAATCAGCCCCCATATAAGCAGGAAGTTTCCCAGTTAGAAAACAAGCAATCAGAGAAAAAATATTTTTAAAAGAGAAGAAGGAATAGTGGGCGGGCGTGTTTCCTCTCTCAGCTGGTAGGTTAATGATTGTACGGCCACTCAGCGGCAGGCTACGATTCTCAGATAGGCAGACGCGGGGTCCGTCTCTGCTCGTGCACCTGCAAGGTGCTTCTCTAAGCTCGGCTCGCGGAGGGCAGCTCTCCGGCCAGAGCCGAGATGATGACCACGCGGTTAGCAAGCCCTGTCCTCTGCTGTCGGTTGACTTACTCTCTGACGCGCTAATTAGCCACACGCCCAGGTCTTGTGTGCTGTGTGACCTTCAACGTTTTGTTCTTGTCCAAATCCTCTTCTCAGGCCTTTCCAAGAAGGTGGAGACAGCGTTCGGAGTTCCTTGCTCGCATCCCGAAGGCCCCGGGACCTGCCCGCGGCCTGGGGAGTGCTGGTGCCTCAGCTCCTGTCTCCTGCCAGACGTGGGTGACTTAATGCCTTCATTTTGGGGTCAGCAAACTTCCTCGTGTTTCTCTCCTAGTAACAGATCGTTTGCTCCCAACAACTTCTGACTCCTATTGAGGCGGATCTCAACTTAGGGTCAGGAATCCCGAAGGTGGTACCTACCGGTCCCTGGACGTAAGGAGTGAGGACCTCATGTATTTTCTTCTTCAACGGATTAAGTGACATTTACTGAAACCACACTGACACGCCTTCTCAAATCAGCTTCCCTCCCTTCCTTCCCCAGACAGTTGTAGTTCCCGGCGGTGAACCTTGGATGATGTTTGGCATCAGCGTGGACATCACCGGGGACGGTGGTGAAAAGGAGAAGCGTGACATTCAGGGCTCACCACGCACCAGCCCCTGCTCTACATCTGAAGACAAGTGACTATAGCGCACACGATTGTTGAGGGAGTCCCGCTGTTACCCCTGTTTTACAAAAGGGGAAACCGAGGCACGGTGGTCAAGGAACGGGCCTGTGAGCTGTGACCTGAAACTCGGTAGCCCGAAGGCCTGCTCTGGTCACCACCACGTCCTGGGCGCTGTCTGCTGATGGGAAGTCAGAGGCTGTTGGGTTGATGCCGCCCATCATCGGCTGTAAATCTCCACCTGGTCAAGCCTTCACTCAGTGGGTGACCTGTTCTTTCAGTCACTCGTTCAACAGATCTCTGGAGAGCCCCTGCTCAGTGTAGGCTCTGAGACCTGATGCTCCAGTGGGAACAGAACAGAGTCGTCCTTCCCCAGGAAGGGTGCAGTCCACTGGGGACATGTGGACCACGACCACGTCACAAGTAAGAGAGCCACTACAAGGGAAGGGTCTGTGGGAAACCCGCTCTCGGCTGTGAGGTTCTGCGGCATTCTTGTGGACCCCAACTCCTATATTTACTTTGAGAGCTGTGTGGCACCAACAGGAAATAAATACACGTGCAGATACCAGTAGACCGTGCAGTGGACAGGGCGGGTGCCCGGTGGGGCCGGGAGAGTGGAATCGGCAGGTGTGAGGATCCGGGACAGCCCTGCTTCGGTGGCGGTGTCAGGCCCGACATCGCAATGCTTTCTCCCTCCTCCCCGACTCTAGAAATGACCCAGGACAGGTCTGCCTGTGCAGGACCATTGCTCTGGTGAAGACCAGTAACCCATCTGTGGTTGGAAGAACAGGGCCCCAAAGATGTCCGAGGCTTCATCACTAGAAACAGAGATATGTTCGGTTGTACGGTAAAGGAAGTACAGAATAGCACGGTTGCCAGGCAGCTGCCTGCAAGGTGGGAGAGTAGCCTGGGTTACCCAGGTGAGCCTTGCATAATCTCAGGGTCCTTACAAGCAGAAGGTTGGGGAGAGTCAGAGAGAGGGTGGGAAAGACGTGGCCACTCACTGCAGGCCTTGAGGGGGAGGTGCCAGGAGCCCAGGAACGTGGGCAGCCTCTGGGAGCTAGAAACGGTGCGAGAATAATTCTCCTCAAAGGGACACAGCCCAGCAAAGCCCCTTTCAGTCTCTGAGCTCCAGAACCATCAAATAGCAAATCTGTGTTGTTTTAAGCCATTAGTCTATGACAATCTTGTTCCAGCAATGACAGGAGACGAAAGTCATTCGGTGGGTTTTTCCTTCCTGAATGTTTAATTTATTGCACTGATTTTTGTGGGAAACAATAGGTTTAAAAATGCAACTATGATGAATCTAATCCCTTTCAAGCCACGACGTAATCCACAACCCCTCTCCGTACCTGGGTTAGTCTCCTGCTGCAGCTGTAGCAAACGAACTGAGTGGGGTCATTATCTCCCAGCTCTGGGAGGTCAAGATCCTCAAACTAAGGTGCTGGCAGGGCTTCCTTCTGGCACCTAGGGAAGAGAATCTGCTTCCTTGTCAGCTTCCAGTGTCCAGAGTCAGTTTCCAGGTGCGGCCCTTTCTTCTGTCTCCAAAGCAGCCTGTGGCTCCTTCCAGCCTCCCTGGCTCCCACGCTCCCCCATGGAGCTCTCGGTCTAGTGCAGACCCACTTACAGAAAAGTTCTAAATGCATACATGCAACATCCTGGTTTTAGGGGTGGGGAAACAGAGACCCGGGTGAAGTGACTTTCCTAAAGCAGTTGGCGGCTGTGCGGAGTGCTTAGTTGCAGGGTTAGACCAGATTCGGAATTCCAATCCAGAGCTCTTTTCTCAGCGAGGTTAATAACAGGCACTTTTGCACTCTCCCAGCTTCTGCAGGAGGGACCCGGCCTGACGTTTAGATTGTGTGTGTGGGTGTGCAAGTGTATGCATGGTGTGTGCAAGTGTGAGTGTGATGTGTGTGCATGGTGTGTGCGAGTGCGAGAGTGGTGTGTGTGAGAGTGTGTGCGAGTGTGAGCATGGTGTGTGAGCAATGTCTGGGTTTAACCCAATTTGACATCAGAGTCAATTCTCCATTAAGCTTTGTGTAGTCCCACCTGATTTGAGAATCTCTGAAAGTAGGGAAGTTTGCATTGAGTTTGTCTCTGGGTAAGAGGAACGTCCGGGAGCTGCCGTGTTCCCGGCCCTCCCCCCTGGTCCTCCAGCGGTCCTGAAAAACTGCCCCTGCCCAGCACAGAGCGCGCCCCATGATCTTCCTGGAGCTGCGCGAGCACGTTGCCCCAGCTGCACGTTGCTGCATCCTGGCATTGGGCACTCGGTCATTCGGTGCTCCCTATGAAGCACCTGCTTCAGACCAGGCACGCAGGGATGAACAAGACATGGTTCTGGCTCCCAGGGAGCTCGCAGAGGACCAGCAAGAAACACAATGCCATCAGGACAACGATAGGAAGACGCCTAGGTTCAGGGGACACACAAGGAAAGACCTGAGTCTTAGCCTGATGTCGACCGGTTCTAAAGGGTAAAAACTAACAAGTACAGGGCTGACACGCTTCAGGCGTCCACACTGGCCCGCAGCTGGCTGTTAACTGAAGTTAGAAGGTTTTCTCCTTGGTAATAGTTTCTGCCATGATTCAAGAGAAGAAAACTATCTTCCGCCGGTGATCCTGTTACTGGCCTGGAAGAAAAATATAAATCAAACACCGTCTGCTTAAACCACCTATGAAGTTCATTTCCATCACAGCAGCAGAAGTGTGCTGATGGGAGAAGGTTTCCTCTGAGCCGGTTCTGTCTGGAACATTCCATCACTCGGGGGTGCATAGGGAAGGGGACTTGCCTCTGCAAGCTCACCTTCCCCAATAAATTCTTCGGTGAGGCCATCGTGATGCTGCTGTGCCAGGAACCCGGCTCAGCCCAACAGCTGTGTAGGGGTGGGGCCGCCAAGGCCAGAACAGGAGTGAACTGCAAATATAGAGACTCTGGGGGCCACAGGAGCTAAGATGCCCCACAACTCGTGCGGAGCTGCCTTTCCAACTTCCAGTCCGGCAGGCGAGGAGCTTGGACGTGGTCATTCCTGTCCTTATCCACCTGAGAACTGAGGTCACAGGGTGAACCTCAGCCCCCGACATTGGAGATGCAGCCGGGTAGACCAGAGAATCACAGTGTACAGGACGGGAACCTCCGAGGGAGCCAGCAGCCGTGGGGAAATCTGCGTGTTGCTGACAAATTGCCGGAGCTCGGTGAGGACAGCCTGATAGTCAGGGGCCCAGGCATGGGAAGGGGGTCCACACTTTTGTGGGTTTTATCTTTAGGACCTAGACCAGGTCCACACCGTGAAGATCAGAAGATCCCCTCGTGCCTGTGGTACGGGGAGGGGGAGTATTTCTGAAATAAGCTAGAGCTTTCTCATGGAAGTTAACGAGCCTGACCCGCTGAAAGCAAGCCACCCAGGGGGGACAGAAATCCTCCACTGCGGCCCCGCTCACCTCCCTCCGTCTAAGCTAAGGAGGGGAGAAGACAAACCCGAGACGCTCTTAGGAAGGTCCCAGGCCACGGACACACTCACAAGAATCCGAGGCCTGTCATAAGCCTGCAGAACACTTCCCCACCTCCCACACCTGCGACCACACCAGTGGGGCTCCAGGGGAATGATCGGGGATTATGGTAGAAAACAGTAAGCAAACTCGTTGTATCTCCACACGTTATCAGTAAGGAAATGCTCCTGTCTTTCGTAATATTCATAAACTGCTCTCCTGGATTGGCAGTAGGTCCTCACTCTTACAACGAGTGAACGTGTCATTCACACTGTCCTGTCTCTGCTGATGCATTGATCCCGCTTACCCAGTGCCAACACACAGCTCTGCTCTCACTGTCTCCAGCCCCTGGGGCTACACCGTCCTCGCGGGGTTTCCCAAAGCCTGCCTGCACCTGTGTCTATAGTCCCCTTATTAAGCTCTCTTAAAATCACCCGAATTTGTACGTTCCATCCGTTTTCTATTGGGATACTGATTGATAGACTTGAAACAGTAGAGAGAGATCAAATATATAACCTCGACCTCTTTCCATTCCTTTTGGCAAAATAAATATGCCACATAGTTGCCCAAATGCACATGTGGTGTTCTCTATCTTAACCTGGATGGCATAAATACGAGAAATTTCATTGACCTGTCCCTCTTTGTCATCTTCTTGGAAGAATAGAGCACAAAAGCAATGTCGGAGCCACAGGTTATATTAATTAAGACCTACCTCCAGGATGTGGGAGACCAGAGCATTCTTGTTTGCCGCACTCCTAGCACAGCCCTGCCATAGAATTTTATTTTTTTCCTTATTTTTGCACTTTTCTTAACCAAAATGCTATCTGAAACACTTCTACCATTTTCCTACTGCCACTATGGGAAGGACTCTGGAGATGGACGGTGGGCCCAGCATACAGGGCTAATTTAATAGCTTGCTTTCAGACACTGTGTTCATTGTGTGGCTGACACCATTTGCTGGGAAAGTCCCTTGTTTGCTCTCAGAACCCACATTGTGAATAGATGTCAGGCACATGTTTTCCATGCACACAACAGTGTTTATAGAGCAGAGCCAGGAGCATTCAGATTTTGTTCTTGTGTGTACATTTTGGCACCCGCCCTGGGCCGAGTTCCAGAACGAGGTGATCATCTGAGTCGATCAAGCTTTGCTCCTCCTACACCTCATTTGCTCCCTGAATGACCATGGCTTAATTACTATGTGACCGATTCTCTGCTGTGTCCCCTGCAGAAAGTCCCATAAGTGAATACAATTTGTCCATCTCCAAAGAGCCTCCAGTCCAGACCCCAGTGGGGGCCCTAGGCCATGCCGGACCCAGGATCCGAGCCCTGTGTGAGGTGGCCCACAGAGGTCACCCTGGGACCCAGCAGCGATCTTCCAGCCGCATGCTGTGGGGTCCCCGTGGGCAGCATGAGCTTGGCCCCGATTCTCTGATTCAAACGTATCACCTGCTTTCATTTGTTTTATGTATTGATTAAAAGCCCGTCACTGGAACGAAGAGTTTGGAGGCTTTTTTTTTTTAATGTTATGTTCGTCACCATACAGTACATCATTAGTTTTTGATGTCGTGTTCCATGATTCATTGTTTGCATATAACACCCAGTGCCCCATGCAATACGTGCCCTCCTTAATACCCATCACTGGGCTAACCCATGTCCCTACCCCCCGCCCCTCTGAAACCCTCAGTGTGTTTCCTGGAGACCATAGTAAGAGTTTGGAAGCTTAAGGAAACACAGATCCAAGCAGGAGTTTCCAAATCCGGCTCTACAGAATCAACTAGAAAGACTTCTGGTAATAGAAGAATGCAGGTTTGAACACCAAGTAAACAGTCTTACGGGTCTGGGGTTGGCAGTTGTAGCGAGCTCTGGGGCGATCATGGCTGCAGCCTGGCACGCACAGGAACCATTCCTCAGACACAGCGCTGGGTATCAGAACCTCCCAGTGCCCAGACCTCACCCTCAGAAATTCTGAGTCAGTAGCCACCGTGGTGCCCAGGAGTCTGCGTTTTAAATAAACACTAGGGATGATGAATGGAAGGACGCGCAGACACGCACCGATGCAGGGGTCCCAGCGGTGAGTGCAGTCACAGCGGGCGTGCCTAGCGCCTGGGCTCTGCGAACGCCCGCCTCCTTCTCCCGACCGGACGCTCTCCTTCATCACGGAGGCTTAAAGCTGGGGCTTCGTTTAAAAACAGCAGTGGGGGGATTGTGGGTGGCTTGAAATGTTTCTTGACACATGTATGCATTTTTTCTATTTTCATCCATTGATTTATTTAATAAATATGAAGCATATAATCCATCTACTATATTGTTTCAGCAATGTAATCATAATGATCGATAACTTAAAAATATAACTAAATAGGAATAGAACCAAAAACTCCGGCTCCTTCCTAAGCAATGGTTTCGGAAAGGCATTCTTGCCCATTTCGTAGAGTTTGGTTCTCGGCTTCTCCCAAAACGCACACTGAGTGTTACATCCGCTTCCCAAGAGCAAGTGGACATCCGTTTATCTAATCTCTCAGGTGCCTGATCTCCTTCATAAACCTGCAGGGCCTGGTCTCCTGCTTTGTCTCTTGGTCATCTTCTCATCTTATTTTCTGTCACCTCTTAGGATTCATGCTTCTGTTTCTTATTCTCCTGACTCTATGAACCTCTGGTTAATAGAGGGAGAGCTTCATGCAAAGTATAGACCACGGCAGCAAATTAATACCTTATGTTGACAGGATTAAAATGGCATTTTTTTTTTTTTGAGATCTAATTGACAGATAGCCTGTGCACGACGCGGTGTTTTGATACTTGTGCACACAGTGTGTCTGTCACCATACGTCATCACCAGTCTTTGTTTCCTGTGATGAGTACTTTTCAGGTCTACTCCCTTAGCAACTCTCCTACATGCCGCGCACTGTGATTGCCTATAGGCCCCACGCTGTACATTCCACCCCACGACTTATTTTATTATTATCTTTTTTTTTTTTTTTTTTAGAGGGCAAAGGGGTGGAGGGAGAGGGAGAGAGAGAATCTCAAGCAGACTCCCCGCCCAGTCCGGAGCCCAACACGGGGCTCAATCCCATGACCCGGAGATCACGGCCTGACCTGAAACCAAGAGTCAGACACTCAACAGACTGACCCACCCAGGTGCATCCCCTGCAGGACTTACTTTATGACAAAGTTTGTACTTTTTGACCACCCGTCACCCCTTTCAGCCACCCTGCCTCTGGCGACCACCAATCTGTTCTGTTTCCATAGTCTGTTTTTAGATTCCATGTATGTGTCTTCTCTGACTTCACTTAGCTTAAGGCCCTTAGGGTCCATTCGTGGCTTAGCAGATGGCAAGATCTACGCCTTACTTATCGCTGAATAATATGCCGTTGTGTTTGTGCGCTCCTTGTTTCCTTTAACCATCTGTCCAAAGACCTTTTGATTGCCCCCATGTCTTGGCCATTGTAAATAAAGTTGCAGTGAACAGGGGTGGGGGTGCATATACCTTTTTAGATTAGTTTTTGTTTCTTTTGGATCCATACTCAGGAGTGGAGTTGCTGGATCATATAGTTCTATTTTGAACTTTCTGAGGAACCTCTATACTGTTTTCCACAGTGGCTGCACCAGCCTGCATTTCCACCAACAGTGTAAGAGGGCTCCCCTTTCTCCACATCCTCGCCAACACCTGTTGTTTCTTATCTTTTTTTTGGTAATAGCTATTCCAAAGCTGTGAGCCTATATCTTTTTTTTTTTTAAGATTTTTATTTATTTATGTGACAGAGAGACAGCCAGCGCGAGAGGGAACACAGCAGGGGAGTGAGAGAGGAAGAAGCAGGCTCCAGCAGAGAAGCCCGATGTGGGACTCGATCCCGGAACGCCGGGATCACGCCCTGAGCCGAAGGCAGATGCTTTAATGACTGCGCTACCCAGGCGCCCCTGTGAGCCTATATCTGATGGTGGTTTTGATTTGCATTTCCCTGATGATGAGTGATGTTGAGCGTCTTTTCATGTGTCTGTTGTCCATCTGGATGTCGTCTTTCAGAAAACGTCTATTCAGGTCCTCTGCCCATTTTTTATTCAGATTGGTTTCTTTGCATTTGAATTGTGCGAGTTCTTTATATATTTTGGTTCTAACACCTTATTAGATAAATGATTTACAAATATTTTTTCCTGTTCAGTAATTGCTTTTATTTTATTGATGTTTTCCTTTGCTGTGCAGAAGCTTTGTAGTTTGATGTAGTCCCACCTGTTGATTTTGGCTTTCTGCCTGTGGTTTCTTCTACGGGGTTTATGGTTTCAGATCTAATGTTCACAGCTTTAATTCATTGAGTTAAGTTTTGTGTATGGTGTAAGCTAATGGTCCAGTTTCCCCAGTACCATTTAGTAATGAGAGACTACATTTTATACTCTTGGCTTGTCTTGAACTAATTGACCATATATGTGTGTGGATTTATTTCTGGGGTTTCTATTCTGTTCCATTGATCTACATGTCTGTGTTTATGCTAATATCCTTCGGATTACCATAGCTTTGTAATATAGCTTGAAATCAGGAAGCACGATGCCTCCAGCTTTGTTCCTCTTCCTCAAGGTAGCTTTGGCAAATTAATATTTGATGTTCTACAGCTATATAAAAGAACATTGTCCTAGTCCATTCAGGCTGCTAAAAAAAATGCCACAGCCTAGGTGGCTTTTAAACAACAGAAATTTTTTTTTTTTGTAGTCCAAGAAGCTGGGCAGTCAAGATCAAAGTACCAGCGTTGTCAGTGAGGGCTCTTTCCCTGTTCTCAGCCAGCACTTTCTCACTGGGTCCTCACGTGGTAGAAGGGAGCAAGGGAGCTCTCTGAAGCCTATTTTATTTTATTTTTTTATTTTTAAAGATTTTATCTATTTGACAGAGAGAGCATGTTCACGTGCATGAGTGGGGCTCGGGGGGAGAGAGGGAGAAGCAGACTCCCTGCAGAGCAGGGAGCCCAAGGGGAGCTCAGTCCCAGGACCCTGGGATCATGAGCTGAGCCAAAGGCAGATGCTTAACCCCTGGAGCCTGTTTCATTACACACTAACTGCATTCACGAGAACTCCACCCTTCACTTCCAAAGGCCCCACCTACTAGTACCATTACATTGGGTGTTAGGATCTCAACATAGGAATTTGAGGGGACACGGACATTTAGACTATAGTAATGTCAAACTTAAGTACATAAGCCACAGAGTCTGTAAATATCTTTTTATAATTTATTAAGACTCTAATTTATCAATGCTCCTGGTATGTTCTTTCAGTTATATCGTGAGATCAACAGAATCTTTCGGCCTGCAATGAGAACATGTATATTTAACATAGTTTATATGAGAAATGTGTTCCATTCACTTGCTTCCTCATTTATTCAAATGTCTGTTAGGTGTCCACTCCTTAGCTGGCACATCCTAGGAGCTTGGGATACATCCGTGAACAAGAGACCAACATTTCTCTGGTAAACCTTACATCTTCAGGGTAATTTATAAGTAGAACACACAACATTTAAATGGTACAAAATAGGGCAGTGTGAGGGGGTTTCTAAGTGTCTGGGAGGTTGTAATTTTAACTGAAAGGCTAAGGGTAGGTCTAAGGAGGAGGTGACATTTGAGCAAAAATGTGATAAGGTGAGGAAGCCATTATTTGTACATGTGTGATACCTGGAAGTTAAAGCAGCCTCCAGCTGGCAAGTACCTATTCTCCTACCAACTTTTCCACTCAGTTGCAGTTTTTGCAAGATACTGTGTAGACACTGTCTACAGGTCAATTTTCTTTCCATCCCAGGATAATAAAAGGTAAAGCAAGAAGGCAATTTACTTATAAGAGCATGAATGACGGTGAACCCGTGTCTCCTTTCAGATTTTGATATTTCTAAACACATGGTAGCACAATTGTCCTTCAGTCAAAGAGTCATCTGTACAAAATGTGTTTTTCCTCAAGATTTTTCCATGGGCCTCTGAAGCTGTCTGGCTCATAATGCTAACAGAGTATTTTCTGTCAGTGTGATTTTTCTTCTTATAGGGAAATAGAATATCTTGAAATAGTAATCCTCCTGACTTGCATTTATTTACTTGTATGTGACCTTGCACTACTTGGATAGCACGTCCACATTGCCTTAAGAAGATGTAGAATTGAAAAGCAGAAGAAAGCATAAGTGTTTGACCTCTGTGGCAGCCGGTAAACACGAGTCAGTGCAGTCAACCCACAGAAATGAAGCTCGTGTCTTTATACTGTGGTGCCTCATTTCAGCAACTTGGCTGATTCACTCAAGCAGAGTGGTCACACTGATCCTTTGGGATTTCAATGAGTCCCTGCCTACACATTACCCGTGGGTCCCAGAGCAGAAGGATCCACCTATGCCTAAATCTCACCAAGGTCCAGCAAATGGCTATACCTGGGACCCTCCAACCATCACGGCCCCGGACACATGGAACTACCTCCTCCAATAAGAGAGGCCAAAGCAGTTTACAACCTGGTGGGTTCTAAGTGCTCAACACAGTTCCCTCCTAGAAGTTTAAAGACTCAACCTATGCATAAGTGGATTGCAGCATTGGTGCCCTGGGCACAACCAGCTTTGGGTGCCTTCTTTCCTCATATTTCCTAAACATGAATGAATAGGATTTAATTTGTCAGAAATGGGGGAGAACTGAAAGCATCTCACAGCCGAACTTCTAATAGCTAGGCAGGTTAACTTATTTCCACATGGCCCGAGGGAAACCTCCACCCATTAATTGATAAAGGAACACTCCCCAAACAGTAACTATCATCATTATTATTCTCCCTGTCCCAGAGGAATGCACCTGATCATGTATTTGGACAGGGGTCTCCTGATTATTTGAGAGCTGGACAAAGGAGTTATAACCAAAGCACATATGTGTATTGTCGCTTCTATTCAGCTGTGTAGCCGCCTTTACCACATTCTCTTTACTTCTTCATGTGTGTCTGAGTTCCTGCCCTTTCACTACAGCCTTCAAGACCCATAGGGCAGCTTTTCTACATATTCTCTCAGTTTTTGTTTATTTGGAAATGTCTCAACCTCTTCATCTTTGAAGAGTAATCTGGTGGAATAGAATTCTTGGTTGACACTCTTTCAGCACCTTCAATATGTGCTCTCATTGCCTCCTGGCCTCTGTGGTTTCTGATGAGAAATCAGCTGTTTGTTTTCTATCTTGTGTGCTTTCGAGAGTCCTTTGACAGTTTAATTGTGATGTATGTCTACGTCTGGATATCTTTGAGTTTATCCCACTTGGAGATAAAACCTGGATATTTTGAGCTTCTTGGATATGTAGGTTAATATTTTCTATCAAATTTGGGAAATTTAGTCTTCCCAAATATTACTTTTCTTCACATATTCTTTCTGCTCTTTTTTCTTTTTTCCTCTCTTTCTCCCATTATACATATGTTGGTACACTTCATGATGTCCCACGGGTCTCTGAGATTTTATTCACCGTTCTTCTCTCTCTCGCTCTCTCTCTTTTTTTTTTTTTGCAGCCAGGTGTAGGCACATGATTGAGATGTAAGTGGAAGTGTTGTGTGGGACTTCCAGAAAAAAATTTTAAGAGTAAGAAAATATGCCCTTCTTCTTCCTTCTTTCTTCGTCCTGCCTAAAATGTGGATATAATGGCTGGAGCTTCAGCAACTACCTTGGACATGAGTTAACCTTAAGGATGGAGACCATCTTCATCAAAGATCTGGGATCCCGATGAGTTTATGTAGCTACCATGCTTTTGGACTGCTAATCTCCGGATTTATTCTGTTGGACTTCTTTTATATGAGAGAGAAATAAACTACTCTCTAGTTTAAGCTATGTTTATTTTGGGTTTTGGGGGATAGGCAACAAAACCTATTTCTAGGGGTGCCTGACTGGCTCAGTAGGTTAAATATCCAACTCTTGATTTCAGCTCAGGTCATGATCTCAGGGTTGTAGGATCAAGTCCCACATCAGGCTCTGTGCTGGGTGTGGAGACTGCTTAAGATTCTTTCTCTCTCGGTCTCCCTCTGCTACTCCCCCCCATTCATTCTCTCTCTCAAAAAACAAAACAAAGAACCTATTTCTAACTCCTGTACTATGTGAGCAATAAAATAAAGTTATACAAATAAGTGAGACCCACAAGCTGAAAATATTTCAGAGGTTTATGTGTTTGGTTTTTTCCCCCAGGGATTCTGATAATAGAAAAAATAATAGGTTGCTCCCAGTTGGTCTTAAAGAGACAAATAAATGGCTATTTACACAATATAGAAACTATACAAATGCAAACATTGGAAAGTAGTGGTTCTCCAAAATATTCTCTAAGGAAATTAATTTGACTTTTTTGAAATTCTCCTGTAGATTCCCTAAATTTTTAGTAATATCAGATTGTTGCCTTTAACTATTACTCTACATAAATCTCTCCATCAGTGGGGTATAAATACTCTTCAGAGATGCAATTAATCATCACATTCCCTTCTTGCTTGCTTAACTGAGCTATGCCTAGTTAGCTTCTCCAATCTTGGGTAAGTCAATTTTCCAAGTTCCCCTCCCCAGTTTGGTTATGTCTCAAGGTTTTTTCCATGCTCTCTATACAATACGTACCCAGGACTGGATTCCCTGCCTAAACATGTTCCTAGCTTTGGCATTCGCCTTGCTTTACTTTGGTCCATTCAGATGTAGTAGAGATGTTCTTCTAGGAAGAATGTTTTCAAGAGCAAAGTTATAAGCAGTTGAAAGTTATACTTAATCCTAACATTTTAGGCTTTGTGATACTACAGCCACCAATGGCTTGTGCCACTTACATTGCCCCAGGTTTCGTGTGGGAGTAAAAGTAAAGTGCGTTTGTAGAAATATTGAGGAAAAATTGTTGGTATTTTTTGCTGTATTTTACTTCACCTATCCTTGGTGGTGGGGGGGGGGGTTAGGACACCTAGAATATGGGCTCTGTGGGTCAGCAGATAGAGAAAAGGGAAGGCTGTCACCAAGCCAGGAGGGGCCTCTCTTGTTTACAGTTAGCCAGACTGTACTGTACCTGGTTGTCCCTGTGAGCATGTGTCCTGGTGTATACACAAATAAAGTTTGTGCCTTATACAGACCTATAGTCCAGGCCATGGTTGGCTTTCATCAACTTGGTCCTAAAGACACAGACCCCCTCATGGCATGAGTTCTTTCTCCATCCTATCTTACCATCGTCAGCACTTCAGATGAAGCTGAGGTTTTTGTGAGAACATAGAGGCTAAAGTTGTGTTATATTTTCCGTGTGTGCTAGACGCTTCTTCCCAAAAGACAGAAATGACTTGTGAAACATTTTCGTCCATTCAATTCCACTTTCTTGTCTAGGTGAGTTGGATTTGCTCTAACTTCATTTTCTCCTGGACATCACTGGTAGAATGATTAATGTACTTCATCATCTTATTGCTTATAACCAAACTAGAATTAATTTTCTAAAATTATGTAACATTACCATAATGACTTAGTAAAACCCAGATGCATTAAAAATACTAGTTTTGTTTTTCAATTCACTCAAAAAAGCAGTAAACTTCTGATAGAATTATCTGGAAAAACCCATGCTGTTTAACCTGTAGGTTTGCAGTCTTCAATTTACTAGGTTTTTATTGTAGGCCTGGTGACAGGGCATCTGTGGCAGGTTGTCCTCATTTGTACAGCTAGCAATCCTCACCAAAAACTTGGAAGTCTCATGACTGGACAATCTGGCACTTGTAAACACTCTTTTTTTTTTTTAAAGATTTTTTAAAATTTATTCGGCAGAGATAGAGACAGCCAGCGAGAGAGGGAACACAAGCAGGGGGAGTGGGAGAGGAAGAAGCAGGCTCCCAGCGGAGGAGCCTGACATGGGGCTCAATCCCAGAGCACCGGGATCACACCCTGAGACGCTTAACCGCTGTGCCACCCAGGCACCCCTGGCACTTGTAAACACTCTTACCAAAATGTGTTAGAATGAGGTCTCATTAAGAAGTGGGAAACATCCGCAGCTCTCAGTTTTCAGCAGGCCTAGACCCAGAGGTGTGCTGGAGCGGCTCATACTGGCTCGTTAGGCTTGATCAAGTGCATCTCTTCCCACCTCCTCATTATTCAATGACCTCACACTACTTCACACTGGTAGCTTGAAATGAAGACGGGACCTTATCTACATGGAGGGGTTAGGCTCCCTGGCCAAGGTGTCTCTCTATCCTAACGATCTATTGTTAGTTGACTTCATTGTTCAGGTCTCACAGAATGCAATATAGCAACAAAACCAGCACATGCGACCATGGAGATCATCCCAGGTGACTTGCTAACGTCAGCACCCTATGTGAAGTGACTCTGAAGGCTGGACCCATTCCAAGGTTTCAGCAATGGTTGCGTTGTGCAGATCGAGTAGTTCTAGCTGTAACTGGTAGCAGTCTGCTGCACTTCTCTCTCCCCTCTCCACGAGAGTTAGACTTGCAGGGCTCCAACAACGCAGAAGACTTGAGACCTTGTCTTCAGAGGGCTAACAGTTTTGATGGAGAACTGAGATTTTTTTTTAAAAGTCAGAGGCAGGGCTGGCTTGGGTTTTAATAACTGAGGAGTTACAAGATACCATGGTTGTCTAGTGAATGGGAAGGAGAACAAATGCCCAGAGACCTAGGGGAAGGCGCTTCCTAGGGATGGGGGATGAGCAGTTACTAGACCACATGAGCCAGAAGTCAACCCTGGATCCACTTCCGCCAACCTATAGGGTCCCAGCAAGGTGCTTAGCTTCCTGGAAACCTCAGGGCCCTCACCTTCAAGATGTGATAATAGGATGGAACTTGCAGGTTATTTTGAGCGTAAGTCAAGCAGAGCATTTGGCACAGAGCCTGGTGTGTGGTGAGTGCTAAGTAAAGGTTACCCACTAATATTGTCATTATCAGTGTTGTTGCTACATAGGGACGTGGGAGCTGATCCAAGTCTTGAGGAACAGGGTCATGTGGACCGTACTTAGAGATCTATCATGCTCATTTCTCGGGTGGGTTACCTGCTCCCTAGGATTTACCATTAGAGGAAAGTGAGTACGTCTTTTTTTTTTTTTTTAAGATTTTATTTATTTATTTATCAGAGAGCACAAGCAGGGGGAGCAGCAGGCAGAGAGAGAAGCAGGTTCCCCGCTGAGCAAGGAGCCCTATGCCGGGAGTCAATTCCAGGGCCCTGGGATCATGACCTGAGCCGAAGGCAGATGCTTAACCAACTGAGCAACCCAGGCGTTCCATGAGTACGTCTCTAAGAGACGTTACAAAAAATGTCACCCTGTTGGATTCCATACTCACTTATGAAACTATGCTTTTTATCTCCCACTTGCCAAAGTGAATTTTAGTATCTTCTTTGGACTCTCCTCCATTACAAAGATTTCTTTGTACTTAGGACTCTCTATAAACGTTACTACCCATTGATGCAGAGGTTTTGGCCCTCCCTTATGTTCTTTTGAGTTGTTATTTAAATCTTAGATTGCTCTTTAACAGTTCTCAAGTATATTTCCTGTGTCCTCAATCACAGAGCACAGGCCCCTAGAGGTCAAGGAATGTTTCTACATTTTCTTCATTTCCTACAACTCTTCATATGATTCTGGGTGTGGGGTAAGCACTCAACATACTTGTTGGTTTGATTTTTTTTTTAATTCAATATGTTGCATAAGATCTAAGAATGTCAGAGATAAAAATGTTCCTCCCGAAGTAAAAAATACATACTGGCCTATTGAGGTATAACCAAGTGAAACGAGAATTCAGATTTAATGCGTTCACGTTCTTTTTTAAAAAAATGCAATTTAAACAATAACTATAATTCTTTTCTTTTTTTAGAGAGTGGCAGGCGGAGAGAATTTTAAGCAGGCTCCATGCTCAGCATAGAGCTCGACCCTGAGATCATGACCTGAGCTGAGAGCAAGAGTCGGACACTTAACTACTGAGCCACCCGGGTGCCCCTAACATGTTCACATTCTTGCCCACCAACGAACATCTCCACAGTCCCAGAAAGTTGCCTCTGTCCCTTCCCTTTGCCACCAGAAGCCGCCACTGAGGGCATTTCCATCACCATGTTAGTTTTGCCTGTTCTAGAATTTCATAGGAATGAATCCTATGAATCCTACAGTACATACTTTTTTGTGTCTGCATTCTTTTATTTATTTATTTATTTATATTTTTAAAAAGATTTTATTTATTTATTTGACAGAGAGAGACAGCAAGAGAGGGAACACAAGCAAGGGGAGTGTGAGAGGGAGAAGCAGGCTTCCCGACGAGCAGAGAGCCCAATGTGGGGCTCAATTCCAGGACCCCAGGATCACGACCTGAGCCGAAGGCAGATGCTTAATGGCTGAGCCACCCAGGCGCCTCTCGTGTCTGCATTCTTTTCACTAAGATAATGTTCGTAATAATCATCCGTGTTGTTACATTAGCAGTTTTATAGTTTTTTATATGGGGGAGTAGTACTCCATCACGTGAACACACCACAGTTTGTTACTACGTGGCTTTATGGATAGATCTCTAGGCTGTTCCACTGACCACTACCGCTAGGACAACAGCGCTAATACTCTGCTTTTTGTGAACGTGTTTGGATTTGTCTTTGATAAATATCTAGGAGCGGAATGTGCCGAGCCATACATATTAACGTAAATATATCTATAAGCAGAGTTCTAGGTAGCCTGACCTTTTACATGCAGATTGGTTCACTGCCCAAAACATGCAGGAAAGATACAAGGAGCTGTGGGGTTGCAAACCGGCTCCTACCGGGATGAATCCTGCTCGAAGGTGTGTGTTGTTTGTCAAGTTCAGAGCTTCAGAAGTTGGTGGATGAGACGCCTGTGAGTGGCTCCGCTGTCTTCATGGTAGCCTCCCCCTTCTGATGTCTCACACTTACCGTGTGCTTCTGGCCACCAACTTAGTTTACAATCCCAAAACTCTATGCCAATCCCTACTTAACTATAAGGAGACCTGAACTAAGGGCAAACAAATAAGAAAACAAAAAGATGGTCCGACCCTGCATCCTGCCTCCCTGCTACTGCCTGTTGGCTTCTCAAGCTGTGACCTCCCAGTGCCTTCCTGGAGGTGTCTCGGTCAGAGGGGGTTGCTTCTGCCCCTGGGTGCCCTTCTCATTTTGCACCTCCGTGTGCTCCTCATCGCCCTGTTTTCTCACTGTGTATTTGCCATCCTGTGTCTGCACTGAATTGTGAGCTCCTGACAACCGGAGACTTCAGGTTGGTATTCACAGCATCTCTCTGGGTGCCCGCACGAGCCTGCATGACCCAGACACTGAAGACACTAGATACTACATCACGGTGATAGGGTTTTGTTTTGCTGATCTGGTTTGGTTTTCCTTACTTTGGTATTGTTGCTGTGAGGAAAACTGAATCAGTCTTCGCGTGCTGCGCAGAGATTGCATTACACAGAAGTGTTCCAGAGAGGGTGGAACAGGAGGAGAGACCATTCTCTGAGCCTTGAGGGGCCGATGTCACGCTCCCGCCAAGAGGATTGGCGATGCTCACCCTGTTCTGTGCAGCACTTGGGGAGGTCAGGGAGATGGCTGTGCAGTGCACTTCAAGGAGCAGGGGGGTTCCTGTGCAGGCCATCATCCCAGATCCCCAGTGAGGCCTGGAGGCACCCAGCACAGCCTGTGACCAGTGAGTGCCCCCGCTTGCTGCTATGAGAGACCCCAACTTGGAAGGACTGCAACTAGCTTCAGTGTTTCCAAATTCTTGGATGTTGTCAGAATTGGGTTATTTTATTTTTATTTATTTATTTATTTATTTATTTATTTATTTATTTATTTTAAAGATTTTATTTATTTATTTGGCATAGAAAGAGACAGCCAGTGAGAGAGGGAACACAAGTAGGGGGAGTGGGAGAGGAAGAAGCAGGCTCCCAGCAGAGCAGGGAGCCCGATGCGGGGCTCGATCTCAGGACCCTGGGATCACCCCCTGGGCCTAAGGCAGACACTTAACAACTGAGCCACCCAGGTGCCCCAGAATTGGGTTATTTTAAAGCACACAAAGAAATGTGATGTGTTCCCCCACCTTGAATAGACACTTGTAGATGAATTGAGTGCCTTCTCCCAGGTCACTTTCCCCACACTGAGCACCCCCACCCCCATGACTCCTCCACCGCCCCCAGCCACACCTCAACTTCATAGAAGCAATCTTCCTTGACCTGCTCCTGTCTCCTCCTCCATCAGCAGGCTTTCCAGAGGGCGGCGGACATAGTCATCTATGGTAAGCATGGAGTACAGTAAGTGGAGCAAAGTGTGCTCTCAGAGATTTGTGGACCATGGGGCGCCTGGGTGGCACAGCGGTTAAGCGTCTGCCTTCGGCTCAGGGCGTGATCCCGGCGTTGTGGGATCGAGCCCCACATCAGGCTCCTCCGCTATGAGCCTGCTTCTTCCTCTCCCACTCCCCCTGCTTGTGTTCCCTCTTTCGCTGGCTGTCTCTATCTCTGTCAAATAAATAAATAAAATCTTTAAAAAAAAAAAAAAGAGATTTGTGGACCAGAATTACTCTGAATGGCTTTGTGGGCTCTCCTAACTGTGTGGGGACTCCAGCTTCCACTCTGTGGATTCCTGTTACCTTGATTCCTCTCAATCTGCCAGTGGAGTTCCTTCACAATGCATTACATGGATGTTGGCAAATTAGGCTAAATTTAATACTCTTCTTATGGCCGCCATGGTGGTGTAGTGGGTTTTGGCTTGGCACTATCTACCAAAACTTTATATGCAGTTATCCCTGACACAGTAATTCCAATTATAGTAATTTACTAGCAAATACACTACTACAAATTTTAAAATAAACAGAAAAACCATACATAGTTATTCATTGGGCATTATTTCTAATGGCAAAAATAAAGAACCTAATGCCCATCCATGGAAAATATTTTGAAAAGCTATGATATATCCACATAATGGAATAATCTGCAGTTGTGAAAGGGGGTAAGGGGGAGGAGGATGGCAGTTTTTAAACTGGGGATATGTAAGGACTATTGCTGTCTTTGGTCCGTGATCATGTTTACACTACATTCACATTTTTAAAAGTATGTAGTCAAAGAATGCTACTGTAATAAGCCCATCAGAAATCACGTAAAAAGCATTTTTCCAAAATATGAATTCCTACTATATGCTTCCTGCAATGTGTTCCAAATATAAAAACATTTTATAAGGCAAATACTAAGATCAAATACTTCTACGTTGCTCACTATAGCCAGGCATGGTTTTAAATATTTCGTATATGTTAAGTCATTTAATTCTCGAAAAAAAAAAAAAAAAGCCCTATGGGGTAAGTACCACTCCTGTTTTACTTGTGGGGAAAATGAGGCATAGGGTGGTTCAGGCCTTACTTAATTCACACAGCTCATCAGCAGCCGCTCTTGGACCCACGGCTCTATATGTGGCTTGGAGCCCGAGCTTTGCCACCTGACCCGTCGACCTTTCCCTTCCCGCACCGACACCCACATTCTTGTTCCCTAATTGGGGAAGAAGCCCACAAGTGCGAGCTGGTCCTCCGGGGCGTTTCCAACCATCTTGAAGGATCCGGATAGTCTAAACTGTTTACAAACGGAAAATGCTTGAGCCGTAAGGTTAAGGACTAAAGATCACGGGATGCACGGAGCTTTGGGCGGGGGGGGAGGGGGGGGACAAATGTAAACTGCATTCCTGAGGTTCAAGTGAGCAGGCGTGGCGTTGGACACTGGAGGAGACTGGGACCCGCGGATCTGAGCGGTGACCACAGTCCGGACGACCTCTGGGTTCCTGGCCTCCCCAGCTCCTCCCGCACGAACGCAGGCGGGATGCCATCCTAAGACAGGACACCGCCCTGCACCACGCCCGCGGGTTCGCGTCCCCAGCCGCACCCACTGAGCACGCGCAGAAAGGAGGCCGTGCGAAACCCACTGCGCACGCGCGGGCCTCGACCTGGGAGAGCCGGGTAGCAACACAGCCACGCGGAGCCGCACCTGCCAATCAGAGCGGCCCGGGGCGGGGCTTCTGGTCCGCGCTCCCCGGTAGGCGGCGGGCGACTTCCGGCAATAAAGCTCCGCTCCACCGTCAGGTGGGGACTGAGGGCGTCTGCACTCCGGGCGGGGACTGAGGCGGCGCGTGCTCCAGGTGGGGACGGCGACCCCCCCCCCACCTAGCCCTCCCCTCCTCAGGTAGGGTCGGGGGCTCTGGGCGCGCCGGGTGGGGACCGAGCGGTCGTCGTCCGCGCGGCACGGCCTCCCCTCGGCCGCCGCCCACCCCCGCGCGCCCGCGACCCTGCCGCGCCCTGGCCTCGCGCTCCGTGGGCTCTTCCCTCGGGGGCTGCGAGTCCTCCCACGGTAGGGGCCCCTCCCGCTAGCGTGTCAGCCTCCGCCGCCCCGCCCCCGCGCGCCCCGAGCCCCCTTCTCCCGGGGACACCTGCCGCCTCGTCCCTGCAGTCCTCGTCCATGCCCTTCCTGCTGCCGGATCCCGGGTCCTCGTCCGCGCCCCACCTGCTTCCCGACCCACGGTCCCCTGTCCTTGTCCGGGGCTTCAGCTTCTCACTCGGTCCCTCGGTCTCCGCCCTTGGCTCCGGTGTCCTTCCCTTGCCTGGCCCTCGGTCCCCCGGTCCTCGTCTACGGTGCCAGCTTCTCAAGCCTGTCCCTCGGTCCCCAGTCCCCGTCTGTGGCTCCAGTGCCCTCCCCGTGCCTGGCCCTTGGTCCCCACTCTATGGCTCCAGCATCTTCCCCAAACCTGGCCCTTGGTCCACATGCACGGCCTCAGCATCCTCTCCAAGCGGGCCATGGGTCCCCAGTCCTCGTCCGGGGCTCCAGTATCCTCACAGAGCCTGCTTCCCTGCACTGGCAGCTGATGCCTGGGCTGTGCATCCTAATCTTCCTAAATTCCTTTCCCCCCTTCTTTACTGGATTCCACTGCTCTCTGTGAGCCTATTCAAACTCATTTTGGTGAAAACTCAAGGCATTTAAAGAATCCTTACTTTAACGTGTGAAGTCCTCTTTTCTAGGGTCTTCCAAATCTGTATCCTCCAGCCCTAACCAGAAGACACATTTTCTCGTTCTTTCATAAGAATTCATACTCCTCAGATTGCATTTTCCCGTCTTAGGTCCCCCTCTCCATTTCTTTGAAGCATTGTGACCATCTTTCAGGCCTTCTTACAGGAAATCCCATATCTGATGATTAGCCCTCAGTTCACTGCTTCTTGATGTTCTTTTGGGATCAAGTTCCTCCGCACTTACAAGCCATATTCACGTTTGACCCTAAATTATTCGGAAATCTTATAAGGGTAGAAAGCAATACTTATGGAGAGATCGAATACTTATGGAATTGGGGACCAGTCTTTCTTATTGCAGAACAACAAAAGTTTTCTCAACTTATGTTGAAACAGAGCAATAAGGGGAAAAGAAATTCGTTTGCCAGCTATTTTTGCTGAACACAAAACTATTACTTACGTTGTAACTATCTTCTTATCTGGGTGTACTATGCATTGCATTAACTTCAGCCCCACACTTAACTGCTTTTATTGTCTGGAACATGAACCTATTAACGGCTCCAAGTTCTAGTTACTCCTGTTTCCTGTCATCTAACTTAAACAGCAAAATACACGTAGCCTTTTAAAATGTATTAGAGTATGTTTCCTGGTATGCTTTCCCTTGTGTTTTTATTTTTATTTATTTATTTTTTGTATTTTTAAATTTTAAATTTATTTTTTTTAAGTTCCATGATTTATTACTTGCGTATAACACCCAGTGCACCATGCAATACGTGCCCTCAATACCCATCACCAGCATATCCCATTCCCTCCCCCCCCCCAAGCCCTCAGTTTGTTTCCCAGAGTCCATAGTCTCTATGGTTCCTTCCCCCTTCTGTTTACCCCCCCCCTTTCTTCTTCCCTTTCTTTTCCTTAGTGTTTTTATATTTAGATCAGTCATTACTTTAGACCATATCTGGTGATTTATGTAGTATAAGGTAACACTTAAAAAAAAACCACCACAATCTTACGACCTTTTCTTTTCACAGGGTGCTTACGAATTGCTGTTATAAAAATATAGTGATAGAGCATGGGCCCTGGACACTCCAGAAATGTGATTCCCAGCTCCGCCAGATGCTGTGCCTCAGTTTCTTCTATAAAATGGAGAATTAAGGCTGTAAAACGGGGTGGTAACATTTTCTGTCCTTCAGGGCAGTGTGGGGGCTGAGATAGTGCAGGTAAATTGTTCAGAAGAATGCCTAACTCAAATTAAGGTCTAATAAGTATGTGCTGGGATTATCATTAGCTAAGAAAGGATGCTTGTTGGAGGAAGACATTTCTTGGTTGGTTCTGCGTCTCGCCTCTTGGGAGTTCCCACAGGCCAGTCAGCTCCAGGAAGTCCTGTGCTTACACCTCCTGCCAGGTACAGCAGAGATTAAGGGAGGATTTGTAAGAGTTTAGCCCCGTATGCCTTCTCACTTCCCTTAGCATGAAATGTGCATGAAATTGTAAATTGTATCAGCTATTTTGAAACTGAGAGCCGCCCTTTGAGTAGTTGCTCTTACCTGCTTGATTTTGAGGAGTAAGTTTTGCTTTTATTTTTTTGAAATTTTTCTAAACAAATGTGATTTTAATTAAAACTTATAAAGTTATAGCAGTTCAGGTCTTTTAGCAGGACAGATAAACACATTTCCATATAAAGTGATGGGTTATTCATCATTCCAGAAGTGCAGTAATATTTTCCATCTGCAAATTTAGATGCCTCAGGTTGGGAGTATTTTTGAAAATTTGATACCAGACCTTTCAAATCGCACCTTGTCTTTTTTTTTTTTCCTTGCTTTTTCCTGATGGCTTTTTGTTATTGTTTGTAATAACTCGTATTCCAGAGTCTGCCTTAGTTCGTGAACTGTACAGAATTATACTTTAAAATAAATCTTCATTGTGATCCAAAGAACATATGTCAAATCTATGGAATCCACACGTCTACAGCAAAATGAATCTTTTCATCCGTGTTGAAGATAAAAACCTTGGAAATGTCCTGTTTTTTATTTCCATGGTCCATGGAGCTGTACTTCATTCCTTCCAATCTGTATAAATACAAACAGCACCTGAACTATCAAGCTAACCATATTCATTTCTCACAGAGGTAGTTGCAAAAGAGTTGATTATCTTACTCGAAACACCAGGCTGACTCTTCACAGTGAAAACTTTGCTTAAATGTTCTAGGAGTTGCTTTTGAGGCCTGAATAGAAGTGTCTTAAGTGGTGAGTGGGCATAGTGCCTACAAAGGCAAGGGCAATGTTTGTGTATCATCACATTTTAAGAAAGTTTGTTAGCTGACCTGTTGGCAGGAAGTTTGTGTTGCCTCAGTTGTACTTTCTGCCTCCGTTTTCCCACTCCATCTACCACATAGGATCTGGCAGATTATTCTCAGATAACACTGCTCCTGTCAGTACGTTGTCCCAAAACTCTTAATTATTTGGAGAATAAAGTCCAAACAGCTTTGACATTCAAGTTTTCCATGATCTGGCTTCCAGTCACCTTGCCAGCCTACTTACCAACCTTCCCAAAGATTTCTCTATTTCAGCCAGCCTATTCTGTTCATTATTCTCAAAGGTGTCACATGTTTGTTTGCCCACCATTTCTGTGATTGGTATTTTTTTTCCCCCTTGTCTCTCCATTTACTTAAGATCTAACTGCTTTAAGGCCAAGATGATGCCCTGGTTTTTCTTCAGAGGTCCCAAATGATCTGCTTTTTACTCTGAATATCTTTCAGTTATTCTCTCTTTACTGCTCATTCAGTACATACACATACATTTTTAAATCTCTTTTAAATATATTTACATATATTATTTGTGTGAGTTTTCTCATTTGCTGTTCTATTTTTTCAAAAATTTTTAAAATTGTAATTAACATAGTGTAATTGGTTTCAGAAGTAGAATTCAGTGATTCATCACTTACATATAACACCCAGTGCTCATCACAAGTGCCCTCCTTAATGCCCATCCCCTATCTAGCCCATCCCCCCCCCCAAGACCCAGCAACTGCACTGCTAGGTATTTCCCAAAGAAAACAAAAATACAGATTTGAAGGGGCACCTGCACCCTGATGTTTCTAGCAGCATTACCCATGATAGCCAAGCTATAGAAATAGCCCAAATGTCCTATCAACTGATGAATGGATAAAGAAGATGTGGCTGTTGTCTTTTCAGTTCTTGGACTAGATTGTACACCTTTAGGAAAGGGACACATAGTGTAATAACACGTTTGGTCTGTGTTTAACTGTCTGTCATTGGAGTAATCTCTATCTGATCTGTGTAGCAGTGTTCTGCATGGTTGCCACTTCTTTTAAAACCTAGGTTTTTCTGAATCCACTGTATATGATACCAGGAGATACTTTGGCAACTGTGAGATGGTCCTCACAGACATTCTTCTCTCATCTGTGTTTTATGACACAAGATTACCTTTTAGGCAGCATCTTCTCTATCATAATGGTTTGCACTTGCCTTCTTTGGTAGGAGTGCATACGTGCTATTGGAGACAGTTTTAGATAACGAACTGACTGGTAGCAGCTTCTGCATTTTAGGGTGATTGGTAGTTTGAAACAAGTCTGCAAAATGATACTTACAAAAATAGTGCTGAGATTTAAATAATGATTTTTAAGTATCTTCTAAAATAAGAATTTGAAGGAATACGTGACTGTTAAAGATGTTCTCACTGGGAAACCGAGTTTCATTAAGGAAGCGAGCACTTAGTTGATCCAGGAATACTGTTGAAGACTTAGAATTTCCTTCTAATTTTTTTTGGTCTCTTCTAAGCCAATATAAAAGTCTACTTAATAGCCTGTTTTTTGTTAGTTATAATAAATATAGTTGGGAGATTACATTTGAAAACTTCTATCTCTCAGGTACTCTATTAGAAGTACTCCACATTAGCGAAATGCTCCAAGTCTATTTTGGATATGAGATTAATATAACACATTATCGAAACTATTTTTGGTTGAGTTATCTGCTACCTTTTTGTGGCTAAATCCAATATATACTTTTCAATTCTTACTGTACTAGCTTGTTAATAAGTATTTTCCTTTCTGTCAGTCATTCCTTTCTTAAAATATATTCTTCTCTTGACTTCCTACTCCCTTCCCCCTACCTCTTTGGCTCTTCCTTTTCAGTTCCCTTTCTTGGCTCCAATTTATCTGCTTGTCCCTTAAATGTCCTTGTCCCTTACAGTTTTTCCCTTGGCTCTATGTGTTCTCTCTTGTGATATCATTCCTGTGGCTTCGGTTACTACCTGAATGCTGATGAGTTTCCTGTCCTGTTCTCTAGCCTTCCTCTCTCTTCTGAGTGATGGATCTGTATATGCATTCATTCATGTTTATCAAGCTCCCTGTGTGCTCCCGTCACCCACTGATACTCCTATTTAATTGTCTGGGGTGATGCTAAGCAGTATGTTTTCTGAAAGCTTCCAAGACTGTAATGTTATTGCACAGCAAGGGTTGAGAACCGCTGAGCGAGAGGAAGGTCACTCCAGGCAGTGGAAGAGCTAATACTTGAGGTCTTTCTCTCACCAAATTATAAGGTTTATAAAAGTAATAATATCTGTGTCATCGTTTTTTAAGATCATAATTTTTACACCTGGATTCTTTCACGTGGATTCCATCGATAGTGCCTATCGCCATGGGTTCATATCAAATCTAACAGGCCTGTCCAAAACTGAAATCAACATCTCGTAGGTGCTAGAAGCTAAACCTGGCTATCTTTGGTTTCCCCTCACATATCCAGCCATTCTGGCGTATTGGTCCTGCCCCGTGGGCCTTTTCTGGGATAGCTGAGCACATGACAGCTGGCTCCGTTGGGGTCCGTGAGAAGTCCTTAACTGCTCTTGGACTCTGCCTCCTGAATGCTTCTAGAATCTCTCTCCTCCAGCACAGCCACACTCCAACCTTCTGGTGGCCATTGTTCAGTAGCTATCGGTCCTAACTCCCTCCCTCCAGTGTCACTCCTGCCCTGGCCAGCTCCAGCTTCCATCCTCACACCGTGACCCCGAGGCTTTTGTAAAGCTTGAATCTCATTCAGTCCTTTACCTCCTGAAATTCCTTTCTGGGCCCCTTGCTGCCCTCAGAGGAAAGTCCAGTCCTTTGACTTGATCGCTTCCCATTCTCACTTCTCACCACCCCCTATGCCCGCTCTCACACCGTAAGCTTCAGTCAAACTGAAGAACGTGCAGTGCTGAACAGGAATATGTTTCATGTTACATTGCTTCTAATGTCTGGTGAAGAGCGTTTTCTCTCTTTGGTGAAATACTCCCTGTTCTTCCTCATTCTCTGACTCCTGCTGCCTCTTCAGGTACGAGCTGAGATGGTACCTCTGGTAAGCTTGTCCTGACAGACGCAGTATCCGGTTAGTAAATCCACCACTGCCTATCCTGTCTTACCATTTTAGTACAACCAAGGTGCTGTGTCACCACCAGGGTCTCATGAGCGTTTAGAGTATATGTAGGCATTTAAATATTAAGAACTTTATTCTTTAAAATTAATCAATAAATGTTCTAAATGAAAGGAAATTTGTTAATTGCACATAAATGACTTCTTTTATAGGAGAACTATGCCATTTTTGGGTCAGGACTGGAGATCTCCTGGATGGAGCTGGATTAAGACAGAAGATGGCTGGAAGAGGTGTGAATCCTGGAGTCGGGATCTGGAAAGCGAGAATAACCCGCGTACTATCAGTCACAGCATGTAAGTTACAGCCACGCAGAGCCCCGTCCTTTTCCTGCTTCACATGTATGGTGAAGTCCCCACAGAGCGCCATAACTTGTCATTGGCTGAGTTTGCCCACACGCAAGGCTGATGAGAAGCCACACGTTATTTAGCTGAAGACTGACCCTAGTAGATCTAGAACCTTCCCATAGGTGCTACTTTGTTCTACTGAAGACATTTAATCCTTCCAATAATCTGAGAAAAAGGGATTACATTAACCCCACATTATAGCTGAGGAACCTCAGGCTATCAGGATATGGTTTTGGCTTCATATGTCCAAGACCTTGCACTAGACAAATGCAATTTTCTCTCTTGGAAGTCTGAGCTGGTATAGTGACTTTGCTCCGGGGTGGAAGGACATTCTGTGTGGTTGCTGTGCTCTCCCAGGGGCGTAGCCTCCTCTGCACAGCCCGAGGTGGAGTGTGGCCCACGGCACCTGCGTCCTGGTCAGTAGGGTAGGAGAGGAGGGTGTGTGGATCGCACTTGCTCACAGCTCATCGGCTAGAGCAGTGGATGCAGAGGAGGCTGGGTTTTCTCTGTGCTGTGTAGCCACGCATCCAGGTGACAGAGATTGCACAAACACAGAAGCACCGTGTGATAACTGGCGGTCTGTATCACAAGTGGTACTTGAACATTTGGAGGATTGGGAAGATCTCAGGCCCTTTTCCTTCAGAGTTCTAATAGGTGATTTTACTCTGTGTTTTTATTTGGCATTTGCATAATTACCAACTGTATTTTAACTGACAGGTTATCTGATTTTATTTTCTTTTTTTAAAATCATTTTATTATTTTTTTCATCATGATAAGTATACTTTTCAGTCCCCATCAGCTGTTTCCCCGTTCCCCTGCCATCTCTGGTGACCAGCGGTGTCTCTGTAGTTAAAAGTCTGTTGCTGGGTTTGTCTCTCTCTCTCTCTTTTTTAATCCCCCCTTTGCTCATTTGTTTTGTTTCTTAAATTCCACATATAAGTGAAATCTTATGGTATTTGTCTTTCTCTGACTGATACCGCTTAGCATAGTACCCTCTAGCTCCATCCACATAATTGCAAATGGGAAGATTTCTTTTTTTTTTTATGGCTGAGTAATATTCCATTGTATATATAAACCGCGTCTTCTTTATCCATTCGTCTGTTGAAGGGCATCTCGGCGCCTTCCACAGTTTGGCTGTGGTGGACATTGCTGCTATGAACATTGGGGTGCAGGGGCCCCTTTGCATCCCCCGTTTGTATGACTGCATTTGTATCTTTGGGGTAAATGCCTAGTAGTGCAATTGCTGGATCGTAGGATAGCTCTGTTTTTAACTTCTTGAGGAACCTCCCTACTTTTTTCCAGAGTGGCTGGACCATCTTGCATTCCCACCAAGAGTGTAAGAGGGTTCCCCTTTTTCCACATCCTCAGCAACATCTGTTGTTTCTTGGCTTGTTAATTTTTGCCATTCTGACTGGTGTGAGGTGGTATTTCATTGTGGTTTTCTTTTCTTTTTTTTTTTTTAAGATTTTATTTATTTTATTTGACAGAGATAGAGACAGCCAGCTAGAGAGGGAACACAAGCAGGGGGAGTGGGAGAGGAAGAAGCAGGCTCATAGCGGAGGAGCCTGATGTGGGGCTCGATCCCATAACGCCGGGATCACGCCCTGAGCCGAAGGCAGACGCTTAACCGCTGTGCCACCCAGGCGCCCCTCATTGTGGTTTT
Source organism: Ursus maritimus (assembly GCF_017311325.1). Classification (NCBI taxonomy): domain Eukaryota; kingdom Metazoa; phylum Chordata; class Mammalia; order Carnivora; family Ursidae; genus Ursus; species Ursus maritimus. The sequence continues at coordinate 26,476,994 of NW_024425341.1, read as the reverse complement.
CATTTGTATTTCCCTGATGCTGAGTGATGTTGAGCATCTTTTCATGTGTCTGTTGGCCATTTGTATGTCTTCTCTGGAGAAATGTCTCTTCATTCTGCCCATTTTTTTAAAAAAAAGACTTGTTTGTTTATTTTAGCGAGCGTGCGAGTGCTTGCATGGGGTGGGGGCAGAGGGAGAGAGTCTCATGCAGACTCCCTGGTGAGCTTGAAGCCCAACATGAGGCTCCATCCCACAATCCTGAGATCACGATCTGAGCTGAAACCAAGAGTCAGACACGTAACTGACTGCACCACCCAGGCGCCCCATCCTGCTCATTTTTTAGTTGGATCATTTGTTTTTTGGGTGTTGAGTTTCATAAGTTCTTTATAGATTTTGGATACCAGCCCTTTATCTGATATGTCATTTATAAATATCTTTTCCCATCTGTAGGCTGCCTTTTAGTTTTGCTGATTGTTTCCTTCTCTGTACAAATGCTTTTTATTTTGATGTAGTCCCAATAGTTTATTTTTGCTTTAGGCCATCTGATTTTCTGACAGAAGTTTAGTAGCTTTAGACTAGAGATTGGTTTTTGCAGTTTTTGAAGCAGAAATTAATTTATATTTGAGATTATAGTTAAGATAACATGTTATATTTATTGAATTTATATTGTGGTATTTCTCTGCCATTCTGAATTTTATTCAATATTTATGGCTGTAAATTTTATATAAGATTGGTAATTATATATGTTACTAGTATTAGATAATGTTACATGGCTGTGAATTTTCCAAGTTGCTTTTTTATCTTACAGTTTTCATAGCAGATTATTTACATTTGAACTTGGTTGAATACATCTAGAAGTGTTTGGGGTCTTCGTGGACTCCTGATGATGACTGAATTGTGGAGGCTCCTGCAGCCAGCATTCTAGGATGGCTCCTCAGGCTGTGACTGTCAGACTGAGAAAGCTGTAACACAGGAAACAGTGCTGCCGCCCCACCTACACTAAGGAATTTGCATGTTTGTGGGTTTTTTCCTCATGTATTTTTTTCCCTTCATCCCACACATTTTAAACATCTAAGAATTAAATGTCTTCTATATACACATAGAATTAGAGAATATAGTCACGACCCATTTTCTTTGCATAATAAACTCCCATGTCTGCCTATCTCCCTTCCCCCCTCCCCCCAAACTCTCCCCTCACCCACCCCCATTCAAACTGCTTTCAGAGTCCTTTGAAGTAGTAAGCTTTGCTAACAGTGCTTCTCCGCGTGTAGTGAAAAATGCCCGGGTGCCCTTACTGACCTGGCTATCTTACAGCAACTGCGGACTGCCCACCAGTGGGTGAAGCCAATGGAGAATTAGTCAACACTCTGTCCTTTACGATGTGTGGTTGCCTTGAAAACCTACTAGCCTCTTTTTCCCCACTCTACCTTTTTTCTTCGTCTTTCTCCTCTTTTGTCCTCTTTCCACAAAAGTGCATACCCAGGCCTGTGGGGAGAGGCCACAGATGACCTACAGCTGCAGCGAATGTCTGATATTTTTCTTTCCCTGGAAGATAAAGCAATTTAATTTTGAACCTGAAATTTGATAAAGAAAATAAAACCATAGGTAACCACCATTTCAAATTGACGTGTAAAATGACCTTCTCGTCCCCTGAATGTCTTTGAGAAATAGCACTCCCAATTCTTTGGTTTACGGTAGGCTTTCTAAAACTAGGAAAATTGTAAAAATCATTTAGGCAATCAAGATTCTAACCAACTTTGTTAATTTTTTTTTTTTTTTTTGTAATGGGCATGAAAATAGAAGACCTTTAAATATCCCTCTGTTCTCTTTTTGCCTCATTTAGGATTAAAAGTTTGGAGGAAATAGGTAAGAAATCACACAGTTCGTCATGGTCAGTTCAGGGATAGCCAGTCCATTCATACTTTGAATCCTGATTGAGCTGCTTTTTGAAGCAGCATTCATGATCTTATGGAGGTTAATGATGATGGAGCAAATAAATAGTAACCCCTATTTTGCGTGCTTCGTTCTTCATGTGAAAGATGTGTAGAGTTACCACGTCTTGTACTGCAGAGCACAGTGTGATATCTGGGGGATCCATCTTGCACCCCTTCTGAAGAGGTTTGCTCACTAAGCTGTGGATGCCTGATAAAGGGTAGATCCTCTGGGCTATAGGTTGACGAGTGGACAACCAGTTCGGGATTCTAGCAGACACAGACTGGTGAGGGATGGTGAGTGCGTGCCCATCACAGCGTCCACGCAGCCGGATGGCGGGGAGGGGCAGAATCAGCAAGAGAGTAGCTAACAGACTGGACAAGGAGAAGGGCAACCCCCAAGTAGATCTTGAGGTTTTGCCTTGGGGAGAATCATGCTTAATAATAATCTGGCTCGAGCTCTTCATCAGGGCGTGATTCGCACGCAGTTTTGTGTCTGATGTCAGATCTTCTATGATTTTTGCAAAGGGAAGGCACTGAAGAGCAGTGTCTGGATACTGCGTGTCTTTGAGAATTCGTAGCCTTTCCCATCAGATTGCACTGTTAGGAACTCCAGGCTCAGAGGAGGCTGTAGATGGAAGGCAGTCCTTGCCCTGGGAGGCTGAAGTGTGCTCAGCTCTGCCTTAACGGTGACATTTCTAGGGTTTTCTCTCTTTGTGGTTAGTTTATTAAACCTTTTCATTGTGTTGTTTTTATTGACCTCTCCTTACCCACTGTTTCCAATCCAAGTTTGAATATTCTTTTAAAGATTTATTTATTTATTTGAGAAAGAGAGCACAAGTAGAGGCAGAGGGACAGAGAGAAGCAGACCCTGTGCTGAGCGCAGAGCCCAATATGGGGCTTGAACTCCCCACCCTGAGATCATGACTGGAGCTGAAATCAGGAGTCAGACGCGTTCCGACTGCACCACCCAGGCACCCCCCCAAGTTTGAGTAATTTAAGGCTCATTTTGGTCATTTGGTTCTCAGTGGGTGGAGCAATGGAACGCATTGTAAATTCGGGGCTCCACAGAAAGTATCATCAACTCTAATAGTTCCTAGGATATCCGGAGGTAGTTGAATTCTTTAAAAAGCATTTTTAAGTTGTGGGTCTCCCCAAGGAAAAAGGAAAGAGGCTGTATTTTTGATTCCCTTACGAGAATGCAGAACGGGTCTCTGATCACGATGGTGGAGAGGACTCTTGAGGTCGTCTGGTCCTTGAAGTAAGAGCTGGCTCTCTCGGCCACAGTGCCTGGGTGAGGAGGCGTTCCCATGCCCCTTTATTTAGTCAGAGAAGCACCCCTGTCATTTTGGTGTTTTTCCCTGAGGATCTTTATTGGGACAGCCTTCCTTCCTTAGGTTGTTTCTTCAGTGACTGGAAAGAAAAATGTAAGTATAAGTGACATAGAAAGCGAGCTTCAGCGTCAGACTCAGCAAGGATTGTTTCGGGCAGTATTTGTTGTTACTGCTTTTTTGAGTAATGATTTCATGGTGGGTTGTGAATGCCTGTCTCTGACTTTGTTTTTGTATTGCATTTTTTGTCAGTTGTAAAGCAAGAAAAACACTGTTGTGTACTACGTAATATGAAAAACCAGAGTTCTTTTTTGTAGCTCACATCCTGTTCTGCATACGTAACTAGCTCTGTCGCTGCTGTGTTTTGTCCGGACATCCAAGGGCATCGCCGACGTTTTCTGCACCCGAGACTGCTTATCACCAGTATGATTGCAGTGTCTGTCTGGCGCACTCATACAGCCTGGCCACTCAAGGCTGGACCCCTCATTCCTGGGACTTCTTCTCTTCTCCATCGGAGGACTGTCCCCGTGGTCCAAAACCATGAATGTCCAGTCTTGAAACACAGGTTTCTACTGACCTGTTTTCCCGTCCTGCGCACGTTCTCCCCTCGCGTCTCTGTGTCCAGCTTATATTCCATGACCCCTTGTTTCAGTGATGCTCTTGCCAATACCCTAAACTTCCATTCTATTCTTTTTTTTTTTTAAATAGACCCACTTAGCAGATTCTTAACCCTAGATGAACTGACCCATGAGCAGCTATGCAATGGAAGAAGGAGAAGTCCCACTGGGGAACACTCGGGGCCACTATGAATTCACTCTTTCCTTCCTCCCTTCCTCTCACCAGCTCAGTCAGTCCATTGCTCGCTCCCTAGTTATTCACTTGCGCTCCTCATTTCCTCGTTCTAACACTGCTTCGGGAGACCGGTGCTTACTGACCGTCTGCTCCGTGCCCAGTGGGCCGCAGCGCTGTCTGGCAGATCCAGCCTCGTGAGGACTCTAGCAGAGCTCCTTCCTTCTCTGCCTTCTGAGCTCGCGCTGCCCCAAGGAATCTGAAGACAGCAGGCTTGCTTTCAGAATCCTGAAGCTTTGTTCCTTCATCAAGCACACTGAAGGTGCCGGAATCAGAGACTTTGTGTTAACTCCCTCATTGCGAGCAGAACGTGTGTCAGACCTCCTAGCCCCAGCGCTCACAACTTGGCTGGACACCTCACCGTGAGGGCTGGGGAGTGACTTGCCTGTAGGCAGGAAGGACGCCGCTGTCATGTCTCCTCCAGAAAAGAGCTGCTTGGGAACAGTGGGCTTGAGTCTTCCTCTGCCCCTTGGACTCACGGATGGATCCCTCCGTGAGCTAGACCCAAGAGGTGCCAAGGTCTTATTTCACCTGCTGTTGTACCCACTTGGTACACGAGGTGTTTGCCACACCGGGATGCAGCAGAACATGGAGACCCAAAACCCAGGCCCCGAGATGGAGCTTTTATTCTAGTGTGACAGACAGAAGGTGAACAAAATGAGTACAGTGTGTGGTTTGTTCCATGTAACGAGTGCTGCGAGGGGGAAAAGCCCATGTGGAAGGCAAGAACGTTGAGGGAGAGGAGGGGGTATACAGAACTGTGGAAGGGGGGGCTCCCTGAGGAAGGGGTCTGTTGACAGGAGGCTCCCTGGGGACAATAGGACACCAGATGCTGGAGTGAGCCAGGGCCAGTCACGGGGACGCTCTTCCTATGCTGTGGTGACATGGGCTTCTCTCCAAGGGCAAGGGTGGGGGGGCAGTCACAGGTGTTCCACGGAGGGGAGATTAGTTCAGGTCAGGCTTTTACAGGCTCCTTCTGCCCACTGTGTTAGAAGTGGGCTGCAGGGGCACCTGGGTGGCTCAGTGGGTTGGGCGTCTGCCTTTGGCTCGGGTTGTGATCTGGGGTCCTGGGATCGAGCCCCGCATCGGGCTCCCTGCTCAGCGGGAAGCCTGCTTCTCCCTCTCCCACTCCCCCTGCTTGTGTTTCTTCTCTCACTGTGTCTCTCTCTGTCAAATAAATAAATAAAATCTTAAAAAAAAAAAAGTGGGCTGCAGATAGACAAGGGCAGAGAAGAGGCTCTCAGTAATCCCCACCAGAGAGGTGACCGTGGTGTGGGGAGGATAGAGGTGTTGGGCGGGGTGACAAGGTGCAGGTTCCGGGGGAGGTGATCCCCACAAGATAGGCGGTTGTCGCATGGGGAGGATGGAGGTGTTGGGGGGGGTGACAAGGTGCAGGTTCTGGGTGTGTGTTGTAGCTAGAGCTCCCAGGGCTGGCTGAGAGATTGAGCAAATGGGTGTGCTGGCAGAGAGAAGGTGAACAGGGAGCATTGGGGGGACAGGGCTCTCCTCTAGTTCCCATGTGCACAAGACTCAGCAGAGTTGGTGCCCAAGGCTGGGGTTCCCAGGGTGCAGGGCGGGTGCATCTTGCATGTTCCAATGAGGTAGTCTCCATTCATGCTCCTGCTATCAACGTGTGTTCATCGGACTGTGCGCATCACCCTTTCTTGCTGCTGTTCATTTCCTGGAAGTAGTTCCATGTCAGTGCGTGTGGACTTACCTCATTTTTTGTTGTCTAGATTGATAACTTCTTTATCCAAGTCTCGCTGATCTGATTTTGTTTCCCGTTGTTTCAGTTGAGGTGCACTGACATGTAATATTAGAGAAGTCTTGGGCGTGCAGCATGATTGGATATTTGTACACAGTGTGAAATGACCACCATAGTCTAGGGAACATGGTCACCATGCATACTTACACATTGTTTCTTGCGATGAGAACGTCTAAGATTTTCTCTGCCAGCAGCTTGCAAATATGCAGTATGGCATCCTTAACTCTAGCTACCACGCCAGACCTCACATTCCTCAGGACTTACTTTATAACTGGAAGTTGGTGACATTTGACCCCCGGTACTCATTTTGCACATTCCCCACCTACCGACTCTGGCGACCAGCAGTCAGCGATCTCTCTGGTCTCATATCTGTGAGCTTCACTTGTCATGTTTAGATCCCACATGTAAGTGAGATCATCTGGTGTTTGTCCTGCATCTGACTAATTTCACTCAGCATAATGCCCTCAAGGTGCACCTGTGTTGTTGCAAATGCCAAGATTTCATGATTTTTTATGGCTGGATAATATTCTAGTATATATACATTTGCCCCATCTTCTTCATCCGTGTATCCATTGATGGACACTTAGGTTGTTTCCATGTCTTTGTTACTGTGAATAACGCTGCAGTGAACAGGGGGGTGCAGGTGTAATTTCAAGTTAGCGTTTTCATCCTGATAGATAAATACCCAGAAGAGGGATTACCACACATGGTAGTTCTGTTTTTATCTTTTTGAGGAACCTCCATACTGTTTTCCAGAGTGGCTGTACCAGCTTGCATTCCCACCAACAGTGTAAGAGGGTTCCCCTTTCTCCACATCCTTGCCAACACCTATTTTTTCTTGTGTTGTTGATTTTAGCCATTCTGACACGTGTAAGGGGGTATCTTATTGTATTTTTAAAAAATTTTTAAGTCTCATTGTGGTTTTGATATACATCTCTTATAATTATGATCACCTTTTCATATACCTGTTGGCCATTTGTATGTCTCCTTTGGAAAAATGTCTATTCAGATCTTCTGGCCATTTTTAAATTGGACAGTAAAATGTTGAGTTTAAAATTCTTCATATATTTTGGATATTTATTCTGTGTCAGGTATATGATTTGTGCATATTTTCTCCCATTCACTAGGTTGCCTTTTCATGTTGTGAATGGTTTCCTTTGCTGTGCAGAAGCTTTTTGGTTTGATGTGTCCCACTTGTTTTTTTGCTTTTATTGCCTTTGCTTTTGGTGTCAGATTAAAATAAGTCATCTCTAAGACGAATGAATGTCAAGGAGCTAACCCCCTACATTTTCTTCTAGGAGTTTATAGTTTCAGGTCTTCTGTCAAACTCTTTAATCCATTTCAACTTAATTTGGTGGGTATGTGAGGTAGTGGTCCGGTATCATTCTTTTGCATGAAGCTGTCCAGTTTTCCCGGCATCATTTATTAAAGATCCTGTCCTTTCCCCACTCTTGGCTCCATTGACCACATACATGAGGGTTTATTTCTGCATGCTCTAGTCTGTTGATTTCTGTGTCTGTTTTTATGCCAGTACTGTACTGTTTTGATGATTACAGCTTTGTGATACATTTTGAAATCAGGGAGTGTGACCTCTCCAGCTTTGTTCCCCTTTCTGGAGATTGCTTTGGCAATTCACGATCTTTCGTGGTTCCATAAACACGTTAGGATTGTTCTATTTCTGTGAAATATGCTTTCGGAATTTTGATAGGGATGGCACCAAATCTGTAGATTGCTTTGGGTAGTGTTGACATGTTAACAACATTAGTTCTTCCAGTCCATGAAAACTGAGTATCTTTCCATGTATTTGTGTCTCCTTCAGTTTTTTATCAGTGTCTTACAGTTTTCAGTGTATATACGTTTGACCTCCTTGATTAAATTTATTCCTAGGTATTTTATTCTTTTTTGGTGCCATTATAATTGGGATTGTTTTCTTAATTTCTCTTTTGGTAGCTTGTTATTAGCATATAGAAACACGACAGATTTTTGTATGTTGATTTTGAATCCTGTGATTTTACTGAATTCATTTATTGTTGTAATTGGTGGAGGTTTTAGGGTTTTCTTTTTTTTCTCTCTTTTTTTTTAAGATTTTATTTATTTGACAGAGAGAGACAGCGAGAGAGGGAACACAAGCAGGGGAAGTGGGAGAGGGAGAAGCAGGCTTCCGGCCAAGCAGGGAGCCCGATGCGGGGCTCGATCCCAGGACTCTAGGATTATGACCTGAGCCAAAGGCAGACGCTTAACGGCTGAGCCACCCAGGCGCCGCTAGGGTTTTCTGTATATAGTATCATGTAAATAATGACTGTTTTACTTCTAACTTTCCAATTCGGATGCCTTCTGTTTTTCTTGCCAAGTTGCTCAGGCCAGGACTTTCAGCTGTGTTGAGTCAAAGTGGCAGAAGTGGGCATCCTTCTGTTTTTCCTGATCTCAGAGGGGAAGCTTTCAGCTCTTCACCATTGAGTGTGATGGTAGCTGTGGGCTTGTCATTTACGGCCTCTGTTATGTTGACGTATATTCACCTAGACCCACCTTGTTGAGAGTTTTTGTCATACGTGGATGTTGAATTTTGTCAGATGCTTTCTCTGCTTCTGTGAGATCATCAGATAACTTTTATTCTTCATTTGTTAATATGGCATATCACATCGACTTGTGTGTGTTGAGCCATCCTTGCATCCCTGGAATAAATCCTACTGGATCATGGTGTATGTCTCTTCTGATGAGTGTTGAATTCAGTTTGGTAAGATTTTATTGAGGATTTTGTAGCTACGGGTACGGGACACTGGCTTGTGCTTCTTTTCCTGTGGTGTGCTTGCTTGTGTGGTGTGTTGTCAGGGTAACACTGGCTTTGTAGACTGAGTTTGGAGGTGTTTCCTCAGCTTCTATTTTTTGGAGGAATTTGAGGAGGATTGGTATTAACTCTACTTTGAATGTTTGGTAGAATTTACCAGTGAAGCTGTCTGGTCTTGGGCTTTTGTTTTTTGGAGGTTTTGATTATTGATTCAGTCTCCACACTAGTAATTAATCAGTTCAGATTTTCTCTCTCTTCTTGACTCAGTCTTGGTACGTTGTGTGTTTCTAGGAATTTATGCATTTCTTCTAGATTGTCCAGTTCGTTGGTGTGTAACTGTTCATAATAGTCTCTTAGGATCCTGTGTATTTTGGTGGGATGAGTTGTGACATCTCTTTCATTTCTGAAATTATTTGGGACTTCTCTCTCTTTCATATTGGTGAGTCTAAGCTAAAGGTCTGTCAGTTTTATCTTTTCAAGGAACCAGTTCTTGGTGTCATTGATCTTTTCTATTGTCTGTTAGTCTCTGTATCATTTATTTCTGCTCTTATCTGTGTTATTTCTTTTCTTCTACTAACTTCAGGCTTCATTTGTTCCTCTTTTTTCTAGTTCCTTCAGATGTAATGTTAGGTTGGTTATTTGAGATTTTTCTTGTTTCTTGATGTAGGCGTTTATCACTATGAATTCCCTTTTAAAACTGCTTTTGCTGCGTCCCATAAATTTTGGTATGCTGTATTTCCATTTTCATTTGTCTCAAGGTATTTTTAACTTTCTGTTTTGGTTTCTTCTCTGACCCATTGTTTGTTCAGTAGATGTGTTTAATCGTCACATGTATATGAATTTTCCACCTTTCCTCTTGCATTTGTCCTCTAGGTTCATACGTGTTTATCTCTCTTTTTTCTTTATTTCTAACATCATATCATTGTTCATCTCTGTATCACTTTGCATACCTCTTTAAATATTTATTAAGTCTGAATTCTTATTGGAATTGTGCATATTAAGTCTTAGTATTGCCGAATTGCTCTCCACAATTTTGTGGCAGTTTATACTATGAATAGTAATTTACAAAAATTTTCATCACCTTACACTTCATACACTTCATCCAAAGTGCTGTGTACATTTGTGCAGGTTATGCACTGCACAAGGGGGCTGGTAGAGGGACGAAAGAATCACTGATATCCAGCCTTGTGTTCCACAGAGGCTTACATGTGCACAGAGGAGGGGACACTTTCTCCTCATGTGAATGTGCTGTCACCTCACCATGCTTTTCATGTGCACAAAGTGTTTGTGGGTTATTTCTCGGTGGCTTTGTCTATATTGTTACTTGATTCTTTCTGATCTTTAACAGTTTGGTAGGGGAAAAACTTACTATAAATTTTATTTCTTTGTTACCAAGAGTGAGTTTTGAAGAAATTTTTTTAAAGAAATTACTTTTGCCCTATTTATTATTAATAAATAAATTACATTTATTAATTGAAAAAATAAGAGTAGTTCATTTACCAGATACTAGAATGGTCATAGTTTGCATTGTGCATCCTAAAGGGAGTGAGTACATACTAATCAAGGTTTCTTGAGTTATATTATCTACAATTCTAATTATATATTTGGACCTTAAACAGATACTTACTTTGTTTCATGTATTCTTTCAATATGCCTATTCATGAGTTCAGAAACCATATTTACAAATGGAAGGGTAGCTCAGTGATCTGGGGAGTGGGTATTGTTGCAGCTTGGCCTTCACCTCCCCCACACTGTAGCAGCACTGCGGTGTCTTTGTGGAGGGGCACCCCACTCTCACTGCCTGCTTCCTCTGCAGCATTGGCCACCAGCAGGTCTATAGGGGGTGTGAGGGGCATGGCTGAGCCAGCCCATACGCTCTGGCTCCAGCCAGTCGCAGCCAGAAACTGTGAGTTCTGGCCTGTTTGAGCTGTTGGTGAAGCCCAGTCTTCTGCCCCCTGCACTGATGTTGTGGGGACGTGAGCCTGAGCTGCTAAGGGTGGGTTACCCTGATCAGTGTGGGAGCAGAGCTGCCTCCCCGGGCAGCAGAGCCCAAGGGCGGATCCTCGGGACATTGTCTGAGTCTCAGTAGGATTGCACCTGGTTCTCCTGCTTCTATGAAGAAGGGGCACTGTTGTGTATAAGATTTGGTTTTTACCACATAAAAGAATTCTAACGGATACTGTTGCAATCTGTTTCATTTTTGTGTTTTTTATAGTATTTGTGAACTTTTCAAATGTGTATTTTATGATTGTGTTTTTAAAATTTAACATAAATGTTTTGGTAATTCTCTATTCTTTTTCTTAAAGAAGACCCCCAAATTTTTATAAGCTTCAGGTCCACAAAGCTGGAGCTTTGTTTTGTTGGAGGGGGACTTTATTTTTTATTTTTTCAGTTTGTCCAGAGGGCAAGAATTTCTTTTTTAGGGCTGCATGGTACTACATTGTGTGTATGTATACACATCATCTTTATTCAATAGATGGGCTTGGGCTGCTTCCGTGTCCGTGTAAATAGTGCTGCGGTGAACCTACAGGGGTGTCTCTTCAAATTGGTGTTTCCATTTTCTTCAGATAAATACCCAGAAATGGAAGTGCTGGATCGCAAGGTAGTTCTATGTGTAATTTTTTGAGAAGCCTCCACACTGTTGTCCACAGTGGCTGCACCAGTTCACACTCCCACCAGCGGTGCCCGAGGGCTCCCTTGTCTACACGTCCTCGCCAACACCTGCCATTTGTCTTTTTGACCCTAACCGATCTGGCAGGTGTGAGGTGACATCTCACTGCGGCTTTGATGTGCATTTCTCTCATTATTATTATGCTGCACTCTTTGTAATGTGTCTGTTGTCCTGTCTGGACATCTTATTTGGAAAAATGTCTATTCAGAGCCTCTGCTCATTTTTTAATCACGTTATTTGGCCTTTTGTTGTTGTTGTTGTTGTTTTGCTATTAGTTGTATGAGTTTTTAAAATACATCTTTATATTAAACCCTTATCAGATACATGATTTTCAAGTATTTTCTCCCACTTCGTAGGTTGCCTTTTAAATTTCTTTTAAAAACGTTTATTTATTTTAGAGCAAGTGCATGCATGCACACGTGCAGAAACGGGAGGAGGGACAGAGGGAGAGAATCTCCAGCAGACTCTGTGCTCAGCTCCGAGCCCAACGTGGGGCTCGATCTCACAACCCTGAGATCATGACCTGAGCCAAAACCAAAGAGTTGGGCTCTCAACTCACTGAGCCATCCAGGTGCCCCAGGTTGCCTTTTTATTTTGTGATGGTTTTCTTTGCTGTGTAGAAGCTTTTTGTTTTGATATGTCCCACTTATTTACTTTTGCTTTTGTTGCCTTCACTTTTGGTGTCAAATCCAAAAAAAATCATTGCCAAGACTGCTGTCAAGGAGGTTACCGCCTGTTTTCTTCTAGGAGTTTTGTGATTTCAGGTATTATCTGCAATTCTTCAATCCGTTTTGAGTTAATTTTTGTATATGGTGTAAGACAGTGGTCCAGTTTCATTCTTTTGCGTGTCCAGTTTTCCACACACCATTTGTTGAAGGGACTGTCCTTTCCCCCATTGTATATTCTTAATTCCTTTGCTTTAAATTAATTGATCATACACGTGTTGGTTTATTTCTAGGCTCTCTGTTCTGGTCCATTCATCCATGTGGCTGTTTTTATGCCAATACTATCCTGTTCAGATCACTATGGTTTTGTGATATAGTTTAAAATCAGGGAGGGTGATGCCTCCGGCTTTGTTCTTCTTTCTCAAGACTGCTTTGGCTATTTGGGGTCTTTTGTGGTTCCATATAAATGTTAGGATTGTTTCTTTCTGTGAGAAATGTCATTGAAATTTTTGTAGGGATTACATTAATTCTTTTGAATGTGGGCATTTTAACAATATTAATTGTTCCTGTTCACAAGCATGGAATATCTTTCCATTTATTTATGTCCTCTCCAGTTTATTTCATCAATGTCTTATGGTTTTCTGTGTGCAAGTCTTTGATCTCCTAGGTTAAATTTATTTCTAGGTATCTTATTCTTTTTTTTTTTTTTTTAAAGATTTTATTTATTTACTCGACAGAGATAGAGACAGCCAGCGAGAGAGGGAACACAAGTAGGGGGAGTGGGAGAGGAAGAAGCAGGCTCCCAGCGGAGGAGCCGGATGTGGGGCTCGATCCCATAACGCCGGGATCACGCCCTGAGCTGAAGGCAGACGCTTAACCGCTGTGCCACCCAGGCGCCCCATAGGTATCTTATTCTTCTTGATGCCATTGTAAATGGAATTGTTTTCTGAATTTTTAAATTTATCTTTCTGATAGTTCCTAACTAGTATATAGAAACCCAACAGATTTGTATGTTTGTATCCTGCATATTCCTGAATTCATTTATTCTAACAGTCTTTTGGTGGAGTGTTTAGGGTTTTCTATGTATGAGATCATGTCATCAGGAAATAGTGACAGTTTTACTTCTTCCTTTAGCATTTGGATGCTTTCTGTTTCTTTTTTTGCTGACTTGGAAAGGACTTCCAGCTGTGATGAGTCAAAGTGGCAGAAGTGGGCATCCTTGTGTTGTTCCTGGTCTCAGAGGAGAAGCTTTCAGCTCTTCATTATTGTGTGTGATGGTAGCTGTGGGCTTGTCATTTACGACCTCTGTTATGTTGAGGTAGATTCACCTATACCCACTTTTATTTTCTTCCAAGTTTTCATTTAAATTCAAGTTAGGGGGCTCCTGGGTGGCGCAGTCGTTAAGTGTCTGCCTTCAGCTCAGGGCGTGATCCTGGCGTTCTGGGATCGAGCCCCACATCGGGCTTCTCTGCTAGGAGCCTGCTTCTTCCTCTCCCATTCCCCCGCTTGTGTTCCCTCTCTCGCTGGCTGTCTCTCTCTGTCAAATAAATAAATAAAATCTTTAAAAAAAAAAATTCAAGTTAGTTAACATATACAGTGTATTATTGGTTTCAGAGGTAGAGGTCAGTGATTCATCAGTTGCATATCACACCCAGTACACATTCCATCCTCCTTAATGCCCGTCACCCAGTTATCCCATCCTCCCACCCCTCTCCCCTTCTGCAATCCTCAGTTTGTCTCCTACAGTTAAGAGTCTCTTATGGTTTGTCTCCCTCTCTGTTTTCATCTTATTTTACTTTCCCTTCCTTTCCCTATGTTCATCTGTTTCAATTCTTAAATTCCACATTTGAGTGAAATCATATGGTATTTGTCTTTCTCTGACTTACTTCACTTAGCTTAATACCCTCTAGTTCCTTTCATGTCATTGCAAATAGCAAGATTTCATTCTTTTTGATGGCTAAGTGATACTCCATTATATATATACATCACGTTCTTCTTTATCCATTCATGTGTTGATGGACACTTGGGCTCTCTCCATAATTTGCCTATTGTTGATAATGCTGTATAAGTATCAGGATGCATGCACCCCTGTATTTTTTATATTCTTGGATAAATACATAGTAGTGCAATTGCTGGATCATAGGACAGATTTATTTTTAACATCTTGAGGAACCTCCATACTGTTTTCCAGAGTGGCAGTACCAGCTTGTATTCCCACCAGTGGTGTAAGAGGGCTCCCCTTTCTCCATGTCCTCACCAACACCTGTTTTTCCTGAGTTGTTCATTTTAACTGTTCTGACAGGCGTGAGGGGATATCTTATTGTGGTTTTGATACTTATACCCACTTTCTTGAGAGTTTTTGCCATAAATGGGTATTAAATTTTGTTAGATGATTTTTCTGTATCTGTTGTGCTGATCATATGATTTTTATTCTTCCTTTTGTTCATGTGGTGTATCGCATTGATTGATTTGCAGATGTTGAACCATCTTTGCATCCCTGGAATAAAACCATTTGATCATGGTGTATAATTCTTCTAACATTATGTTAATTTCATTTGCTAATATTTGATTGAGGGGTTTGCATCTATATTCATAAGGGATATGGGTCTGTAAGCTTATTCTCTCATGGTGTTCCTGTCCAATTTGGTATCAAGGCACTGCTGAGCTAAAAAAATGAGTTTGGAAACGTTCCTTCATCTTTTTTGGTGACAACTTGAAAAGGATCAGTTTAGTTCTTCTTTAAATGTTTGGTGGAATTCACCAGTGAAGCCATCTGGTCCTGACTTTGGTTTACTGGGAGGTTTTGTTTCCTGAATCAATCTTCTTACTAGTAATAGGTCTGTTCAGATATTCTGTTTCTTCATGATTGTCTTCGGGGTTGTATGTTTTGAGGAATTTATCCAGTTCTTTAGGGTTGTCCATTTGTTGTTGTGTAGTTGTTCCTAGTAGTCTCTTATGATCCTGTATGTTTTCTGTGGTATCAGTTGTAATGTATCCTCTTTTGTTTCTAATTTTTATTTGCATTTTCTCTTTTTCTTGGTGCATCTAGCCAAAGGTTTGTCAATTTTATGTTTTTAAGAAAACGTCTCTTAGTCTCGTTGATCTTTTCTATGTCTTTTTATTTTGCATTTCATTTTAAATGCTCTGAAATTCGATATTTACTTTCTTCAGCTAACTTTTGTTTGTTCTTTTTTAGTTCCTTGAGATGTGAAGTTAGTTTGAGACTTTTCTTGTTTCTCCACATAGGCGTTTATCACTCTGAAATTCCCTTGCAGAACTGCTGTTGCTGCGTCCTGTATGTGTTGGTGTGTTGTTTTCCATTTTCATTTGTCTCAAGGTAAGTTTTCTTACTTCTCTTTTGTTTTCTCATTAGACCCATTGGTTGTGCAGTAACAGGTTGTTGTAACTCTACACATCTGTTAATTTTCCAGTTTTCTTACTGCTTTCTAGTTTTATACAGTTGTGGTCAGAAAACATATTTGATATAATTTCAATCTTCTTAAATTAATAAGACTTGTTTTGTGGCCCAAAATATGATCTCTGCTGAAGAATGCTCCATGTGCATTGAAATACAATGTGTGTTCAGTTGCTTTTGGAGGGAATATTCTGTGTGTGTACCTGTTAAGTCCTGTCTGGTTTCATGTATCCTTTAAGGTTATTGTTTCCTTACTGATTTTCTGTGAGTATTATCTATCCATTGATGAAATGAGGGTATTACATCCTCTTTGATTATTATATTGCTACTTATCCCTTTAGATCTGTTAGTATTTTCTTTATTTAGGTACTTCTATATGGGATGCAGAAATACTTACAGATGTTGTATCTTCTTGTTGGGGTGACCCCTCTATCATTATGTAATGATCTTCTGTGTCTATTATTATAGTGTTTGTCCTAAAGTCTGTTTTACAAGGTATGTATCGCTACCCCAGCTTTTTCTTTTGGTTTCCATTTGCATGAAATACCTTTTTCCATCCCCTCATTTTCAGTCTGTGTGTGCCCTTCCATCTGAAGTGACTCTGTTGTAGGCAGCATGCAGATGTGTCTTGTTCTTTTACCTGTTCGGCCACTCTCTGTCTTTGATCGCAGAAGATAGTCCTTCCTCATTTAAAGTCATTATCAATAGGTATGTACTTACTGCCATTTTGTTAATTTCTGGTTGTTTGTAGTTTCCTTGTTTCTTTCTTCTCTGGGTCATTTCCTTTGTGATTTGATGATTTTTCTGTGTGGTATGCTTCCATTGCTCTGTCTTAATCTTTTGTGTTTCCACAATAGGTTTTTGTTTTGCGGTTACTGCGAGACTCACATAAAACAACTTATATTTATAACGGTCTATTTTAATTTGATAACAACTTAAGTTGGAAGGTATTTTACCCCCCGTTATGTTTTTGATATCAGAGTTTACATCTTTTAATCTTATGTATCTGTTAAGAAATTATTGTAGTTATTTTTACTATTTTTGTTTTAAATCTTTATATGAGCTTTATTAGTAATTAACCACTTTTATAATATTAGAGTATTCTGGATTTTAGTATATATTTACCTTTACCAGGGAGATTCATGTTTTCATATTTTTCTTGTTACTAATCAGTACCCTTTCATGTCAGCTTGAAGAAGTCCTTTGAACACTTCTTGTAAGGCTAGTCTAGTGGTGATTAAATCCTTTAAATTTTGCTTGTCTTTAAAACTCTCTCTCAGTTCTGCAGGACAACTTTGCTAGGTAGAGTAGTCTTGGCTGTTTTTTTCTTTCAGCACTTTGAGTATATCATGCCACTCCCTTTGGCCTGCACGGTTTCTACTGAAAAATCTGCAGGTAGCCTTACAGGGTTTTCTTATATACAAAAAATGGTTTTTCTCATGTTGCTTAACTTTTGACAGTTGAATTACAGTGTGTCTTGGTGTGGATCCCCTTGGGTTCATTACTGGAACTCCCTGAGCTTCCTGGGTCTGTTCGTTTGTTTCTGTTCCCAGGGTTAGGACGTTTGCAGCCATTGTTTCTTCAAGTAAGTTTCCTCCGCTTTTCTCTCTGTTCTCCTTCTGGGGCACCTGTAATGAGAATGTTGGTCCACTTGGTGGTGTTCCATAATTCCCTTCAGCTCTCTTAATTCTTTTCCCATCTGGCATTCTGCCAGATGAGTGGACAAGCTCCTTTCCAGGTAAAGCAGGAGAGGACAGAGATGTTCCCTCCAGCCCCTGTCTCTGGACAGTGTGTCAGTCGGCCCCAAGGTGTGTGTTAGATTCTAGGCCTTTCCGCCAGGCCTGTGCCTTATAAAGAGCAGAGAAGTCTTGTTCCCGCAAAGTCTGTGCTGGGCCACAGGGTGGGAGAGTCTGCACACAGGAGTTCTTTGAGAGCCATTTCTCACTTTACTTGGCCTTGTGTCTGTGGCTTTCCGAGCTCGACATTTTGAGGGCTTGTCTCTCAGATGCAGGTCATAAATATGGGGGTTCCCCACACAGGTTCAAATCCTTTGCTCCTCAGGGACAAGCTTGTGGTTGAGATTTGCTTCCGATTGTGTATTGCTGTGCCGGGGTAGGGTTTATGGCGCGATTGTGTCTCAGCCTCTCCCACCTGCTCCCATGGAGGTTTTCCTGTTCATTCAGTGTGGAAGAGTTGCTCAGCCTTTTTTTCTCCCCCAGAGGAAATTGTTCCTTAGGCCACAGACGCTTGATATGTGCAAGGGAGGCGTTGAGTTCAGGGTCTTCCTGTGTCACCATCTTGAGCCAGAGCAGAAGCAGTTTTCACGAGGTTTTATAATGTGTTTCAGAATCAGCTGGGACGAGTCGCTTCCCCTCGCCGCTGTTCTTGTTCACAGTTGTCTGCTTCTTCTTCCTTGCTGCTGCTGCTTAAATGCACTTTATAATTAACATCCCTGCCTCTAAGAAAAAAATCCGATTTTTTATTGGTGTCTTACCAAATTTATGTATATAAAAAACTATCAGTTTTATTTCTTCTAACTGATTTATAGTGTCTTATAATATAGTCCTTTATAGGTCTTAAAATTTTCTGTTTGCATTGATAATTTTCTTTTTATCATTGTGAAATTTAAGTATTTGTACTTTTATTTTTCTGATAAGCTGTCTTGTGGTTTATCTGGCTGATTATTTTCTCCAGAGAACTAGCTTTGGACTTTTTAGTACTACCTTTTTTCTAGTTATTGGTATTTGCTTTTATCTTTAGTAATTCTTTTTCTAGCTTTTTAAATTGTATGGCTATGTTATTTACTTTTATTAGGTTTTTATCTATATATATTTAAACTATATGTACTTGATGCTATAATTTCCTGTGACAGTTGTTTTTCTGGGGTCACATGAATTCTGATGTGTGTTCCCATCTTCTCAGAGGTGTGCTTCTCCTACTCAGTATTTGTGTCTGATTTTGCCCTGTGCGCCCATGCAGAGCTATTTTCCTTTTGAAAGCTAAGCCATGCCCTCCGCACTTCCCGCTCCGTCTGGCTGCAGTTACCCGTGTTTCGGGCCTCTTTGTATCTGTTCCCTTGTGCCTGTGGATAGTCTTTTGTATGTATGCATAGAGAGCCTGTCATCTTGCATTTTGCTTGCCTTCACTCCTTCAGTACTTAGGACGTCTTTTCCCCTTATTTTCACCTTGACAGTAACATGTTTATATTATACTTCGTTCCTTCTGTTTGGTTTCTGACTGTCGGTTCCCTACAGTACATAATGCAGTTTGCTGCTGATCTCATGCCCCATCCACTGCACCACACTGTTAGTGGTTGTTCTCTGTGCACATTGTCACATGACCATGACACGCCGTGTTGCATCCCATAGTCCTACAAATAAATACATGTTATTTGCTCGACAGCCATTTGCCTCTGCCTGTCTCGTCCTGCTGGTCTCCAGCATTCTACTCCAGAGTGGATTCTCTAATGGATTCCTCACTAAGCTCCTGGTCTTGCCACTTCCTATGTTGGTGCACATTCATAAATTTCGTTGTGGCCTTTACCCTAAACGTCCATGTACCTAGATGATATATCTGCGGCTCACTTGAATTTCTTGAATTTGTCTCCTGCACCTGTTCCTGGCCTGTGATCCCTGCTATGACACTGCAGTGGGGTCTGCTTCATTGTTACAGGTTATGGCCCCGCGTTGTGACATGAGGTGGGGGGGACTTGATAGGGTTGGTGGCTGTGTGAGTATCATGGCTGGTGCTGTGAGTCTGTCAGGAATGGCAGCAGCTGGAGGTGGTGGTTAACTCTGTGTGTGCAGGGAGTCAGTGAGGGCCAGGACATGCTGGCTTGCCCTGCATTCCACGCTTCTCGTTGGCTTCTCATTCACAGATGTCACAGCTGCTGGAGTTGGACTACTCGTCAGCCTGTCTCTGGGAGAACTCCATCCTGAACCTCTGCAAGACCACATTTTCCTTCACTAAACCACATGGTTTTGGGGGGCCAGTGCATCTCCTTGCTGGGTGAACCGTGGGGCTGCATGGCCACCACCCTCTCTGCACCCCCTTCCCGTAACACGTCTGCATCAGAGTCCTTCATGGTGTTGTGGGAAGTATTCAGGAATAAAGTGCTAATCCTAAAAACACATTTTTAATTTTTTCTTAAAAACTTAAATAAATTGAGCTTTTCCTTTTAAAATATCTTTTTGTAAGAGAGACTAATTGCTGATGCAAGAGTGAACTTAAATAGGAAAATGAGTAAAAGTGGACATTTGGCCAGCAGGAGAAGGTAATATATAATCCTTGATCTCTTTTTGGAAAATGTGTGGATAAAGAGCTAAGTTGAACAGGCAGCCATTGATGAATTGATGTATAACTGAAAACCATCATCAGGAACTATTACAGCAGAGATTGTGGCACCTTTGGGGAGAGGAGGTAAAATGCCATCCAGCTGGTACTTTGACAAGGACATACAGCTCAGGGACTCTGATAGAGATGCCAGAGGAGGTCAGCCTGGAATCATTTGTCAGTGATTGTGTTTGAGGGCTTCATTGTGCTTTGTTTCGTTTGGTGTAGAAGTGACCACATTTTGTATCTGAGGTTTGCTTTGGTTTATGTTTCTGATGAGGCATCCCATCTGCTGAGTTTTCTCTCCCAACATCTTGTGTATTTGATAGAATTGATAGCACATGTGTGCTTTCAAGATCTATATCAACCTCAAGTAATTTTAAAGGATAGGTCACTGTGTTAGTTTTCTACGGTCGCCATAACCATAACATCAGTGGCATAAGAACCAGAAGTCCAAAATGCAGGTGTGGACAGGCTCTGAGGGGATCCCCAGCTTGTGTTGCCGCAGTCCTGGCGTCCCTTGGCTGGTGACCACCTCACTCCAGTCTCTGCCTCCACCATCACACGGCCTTCTCCCTGCTGGTCTCCCTGTGGCTTCTCCTCTGCCGTTGGAGTTAGGGCCCGCATGGTTAATCCAGGATGATTTTATCTCAAGGTCCTAAACTTAATTCCATCACCGAAGGTCCTGTTTCCAAATCAGGTTATGTTCAGGATTAGTTCTGGTCCAAGATGGCGACATAGGAAGACCCTGAATTCACCACTTCCAGGGACACTCCAAATCCAGCGCTATTACCTGAGCACTTCCTCCTGAAGAAGAACTGAGGGTTGACTGAATAGCTTCTGCACAACAGAGCTAGAGACCACGCGGAGAGTAAACAGAGGAGGACATGGCGGTGGAAGGGCCCCCATCCCTGGTGCTGTGAACTACAGCTGGGAGAGAGAGAGCGCTGAGGGACCTTGAGCACATGCGTCTTTCTGCCCTGGGTCACAGAAAAAAGCCACAGTTGAAAAGATCAACTAGCTTATAAAAGAGACATCCTTAAAATTGTACCAAACTGTGGGGAGCTGCTGAAACTCTCTGGGTCTGTGGCTGGTGAGCCTCACGGCTTACGTTCTCCTCCCCCTTGATAGTGTGGGTGGGACCAGGGTCCAGGTGTCCTGACCAGCCTGCCGCCTCACTGAGCCAGGTCCCTGAGCCCACACCAGCCCCAGCCGCCCCAGTGAGGTGGCCCCAGCACCGTGCTCACTGCAGCTCCTGCTGTCTCACC
Source organism: Ursus maritimus (assembly GCF_017311325.1). Lineage (NCBI taxonomy): Eukaryota > Metazoa > Chordata > Mammalia > Carnivora > Ursidae > Ursus > Ursus maritimus. The sequence goes on along the minus strand of NW_024425341.1, from coordinate 26,456,003 downwards.
AACATGAGACCCTCACCACATCGACTTCCTGTGCCTTGCTCGGCTGCTCCAGAGCCTCCCAGCCACCCCACCAGGGCATCCCCTGCACTGAGCACCTGGCACATCCTGGCTTGCACCCACTGCACTGTCCGCTGTCTTGTCAGGATGCCCCCTGTATGGACAGCCCAGGGACCCCCAGCTCGCCCCCACTTCAGCTATAGCAGTCCTGCCAGTGCACACTGTGCACAGCCTGGAGCACCCTGGTGGCCCCCCGCCTCAGTGTCCTGCCAGGGTGCCCCCTGCACGAGAGCCCAGAGACTGCATCCATGTATGCTCGCTTCCCCTCATGTACTGTCCTGTCGTGGTGCCCACACTGGGGAGGCCACTGTAGCGCCAGCTGTCCTGCCAGAGTACTGTCTGCATGGGGAGCTCAGGGCTGTCCGCCCACTCCCACTGTAGCGCTGGCCATCCCACAGGGCAGCCCGGCACAGAGAGCGCCACGACCCCCAGCCTCCAGCAGCCACAGCTCCGTCCAGCCAGCCTGAGTCACCCGGCACGCACGATACCACTCCCTCAGGTTTAGGACAAGTAGCTGTTGTGCCCGATTCCTAGAAACAAACACAGAAGTTGAGCAGAAGGGGTCGACAGAGGAGTATGGTCGAGAAGAACGAGACAGAACCTCAGTGAGGAACGACCTGACACAGAGGTAAGCAGTGAGCCTGAGGAAGAGCTGAACGGTCGTACAGGTTCTCCGTCGGTTGGAGGGGAAGGGTCGGTGAACTCAGACCTTCAGCGGAGGCAGGAAATACAAAAAGAGCTGGTCGGAGCTGAAGAATACAGCAACAGAAATGAAAACTATGCCAGAGAGGATCCACAGCAGACAGGAGGATGCAGAAGAGCAAGTCAGGGGTCAGGGAGATGGGGGGGGGTGGAAGGCACCCAAGCTGAGCAGCGAGAAGAGGAAATGACTTCTGAAGCGGAGGATGGGGCGAGGCGTGTCTTGGACACGTGCAGCAGACAAACGCTCCCGCTAGAGGAAGGAGCAGAGGTAGAGAAAAGGGCACATGACCTCTCTGAGGACCCATAAGGTGGCGTGCACAGGAACCGGGGTGAGCACTTAGACACGCTCTGAAAGGCCACTCATCCACCCGTCACATCTGCTCCCACTCAGTGTGCGAGGTCCTGCCTTCGAGCAGTCTGGGGGTGGGGGGTGCTGCGGCTTCCCTTCCTCAGCAAAATCCAAGGAAGGAGAAAAGATACATATTATCTTGGATGTTATGAAGAAATAAACTGGCGATTCGGAAGAGGTGGGGAGCTGGTGAGAGCAGGTGCAGCGCCACACTGACGGGCTTTCTGTCGGAGTGCGTGGCATTGCCACGTGGTGGGAGCCCCAGGGGGCTTTATACAAGTGGGCACACACTGCAGGGCGTTAGGGACACTGCGCGTCCCTGCCTGGTGGGAGCTCATCGGTGAAGAGACACACTCACCGTAGGATCCCCCGCAGGACTGGGGATCATCCTGAGATGTTGCCCCCGGATGATATCCCGTGTGGGACTTACCTCAGGACAGTCGGAGGTGGTAAGGGGGCCACACGTGGGTGGAGAGGGGGATGACGTGAGGATTGTGGTAAATAAAGCACACCTCACCTAGGCTTCACCATCTTACGGTGTTGGGGGCATTGAGTGCGTGCACCCCGTGTGCAGCTGTCACCACACCCTCCTCGCCGCTCACCCTGCAGCACTGACGCTCTGTCCCCGTGAACGGACTCCATGCTTTTTCCCAGCTCTGGCTCCCTCCGCCCTGCTTTCTGGCTCCACGAGGTCCCTCGATCCTCAGAAGCACACGGACTTTGTCCTTTTATGACTACTTACTTCTCTCGTACGATGCCCTCCTGGTTCCCCCACGTTCTAGCGTGTGCCGGGATTTCCTTCTGTTCTGAGCTGAATGAGGCCCCGTTGTGTGTATGGACCACGTTCTGTTGTGCTCGTCCACCCCTGTGTACAGACACGAGTGGCTCTCACCTGCCAGCTGCTGGGAGCGTGGGTGTGCAGACGTCTTGTGGAGACTCTGCTTTCAGTTCTTTTAAGTACCCACCCAGAAGTAGGACTGCTGGATCAGGTGGGGGTTCCGTGCTTACTTTCTGTAGCAATTGCTGCAAATACGTGTTTTCTGAAGAGGCTGCCCTTCTTCGTTGCCACCAGCACAAGGGCTCCTGTATCCTCGCCAACACTTGTTATTTTCGGGGTTCTTTATGGTAGCCGTCCTACGAGGTAGGGGCTGACTGCTCGCTGTGGTTTGCATTTGCGTGTCCCTCGTGACGCGTGATGATGAGCATCTTGTCATGTGCTTGTTGGCCACCAGTGCATCTTCCTTGGAGGCATGTTTGTTCATTCTGCTCATTTTTAATCCAGTTGTTTGGTTTTGTTGTTGAAGTTTCCACTGACTTTTAAATCCGGGTTGGTGATGTTAATCTCGCTCGTGAAACCAGAGGTGATAAATAAGACCATTTCCTATGAAACGCAGTCAGTCAGTGGCTTATGTGCACGTGAAATGGAACAATGCTGCAGCATCCAACACTGCTGAATTCATGGTTTTGAATGTTGAATTTTAATTTTGGAAACATTTATTTTTCTTACCAACTTTTATATATATATGTGTTTTGCCTGACAGTATAAAAACCACTGAAGATCTACTTTGTGAAAATGGCAACTAAGTTTCCTTAGAGTGGGTATTTTCTCTTGATTTTCCACATAGACCCAGGTGGGGCATGCCTGGTGTGGCCCCGGGGCCTGAGTCCGATGAGCGCCTTCACTGCCCACATGGCCAAGTGGGTGGACTCCATGTTCTGTGTATGCTAGTGTGGAGAGCCCCAGGGGCCACAGTCGCACCGTCTGTGATAAGCCTGCTGGAAGGATGCGGCTCCTACAGCCGGTCCTGCCGCGTGTCCATGGGAATAAAATGGGACTGCTCTCCCTGTGGGTGCAGAGAATCAGAGGGCCTATCTCTGGGGCAGGGTCTGGGGTGCCGCCCAGATCTGTGTCCTCCACCCCCTTGTCCTGCAGGCTCTGTTGTCTGGGTGGCATGGTCGGTAGAGAACAGCAGCTGTCTGCTCTTCCTTGGCATGCTCATGACCCTAGTTAGGAAAAGCTGAGCTTCTGTGTTCAGGATCTGAATCAATGACAGCCGACTCGTGCAAGATCGAGTGTGACACCCAGGGACCAGTGTCCACAAGTTGGTGTTCTGTGGCGCCCGCTACCGAATGGGAAGCTTTGCATGTTTTTATCAAGGCACTTGTGCTTGTCCTGATGATTTACAACTGTTGTCAGTGTGTTTTGAGTCTGTTGTGAACGTGATAAATAGATTCCCTTGACACATGCAGCTGTGGTCGTGAAACGTGAGCGCTGGTGAGCGGACGAGCCATCACAGCTTTCTTGTCAAGTGTGCTGGGAAACAGCAGCGTTTGCCCTCGGCCTGAGCATCTGGCCTGGACCTCTGCCAGCCAGCTCGTCGTCTCTCCACGGAGCCTCTCCCTGATTCCAGACCAAAACCCACCCAGTGTCAGTGTGTTGAAAATAAAAATTGTGTGCACCTTTACCTTTGATGGGGTGGGCTGTTGTATACAGTTATTTTTTTTAACTATAAATTACCTTTTAAAGAAAATGTGTTCAAGTTGTTGAGTTACTGCCTTAAATTGTTTCCTTATTTTAGCCAAAAAAAAAAAAAAAAGGAAGAAAGAAAAAGAAAAATTGAGAAAGCTTTTAATTAGATGTATTTAAATGGAAAGCGAACATTTTCCCTCACCTGGCTTCAGTTAAGTGCCTTAACAGTTAGCCTTGTTTTGTCGATGGCTTCATGAGAAAGCGTTCCTGTGCAGTGGTGGTTTTGGTTAAGTCTGTGAGCCTGGAGGGGATGAAGGAAATGTTGGACCAGGAATTAGCACGTCACGAGTCCATGTTGGGTGTCCTGTTCTCTGACCTCTCTCCAAAGTGTTTGTAGTATTGTTTGTAACGTCTGTGTTATAGTGAAGTCTCTGAAGCCTGAGCCTCCCTTGGTGGCGTGTACCTGGGAGAGTCTGAAACATGTTTCACCCTTCCTGGTCTGACATCCTCAAAAGAACCAGGATAAATTTCAGATTTGTGACAGCAAGCAACGGGTGAGACTTAGCCTCGTAACCTCAGACCTCTGATATGCTGCTTTGAAAGTTACTGGTTGCTTTCAGAATTCAACACGATTTTTCTTTTGGTCTCCAGAATTGCAAACCAATATTATCTCTTTTTTATAAAAGAAAAGCCAAGTGAAGATCTCCCTGTAAAAGTATTTAATAAAATGTGTCTTTATTTCAGTATCTTAAATAGTGACGATGAAGAAATATTCAGTAATGAAGAGCAGGAATACACATCCAAAAAGAGGAAAAAGGATCATTTTAGAAATGATACAAATACTCAATGTAAGATCATTTTTATTAATAATTTTATGATATTTTGCTTGTTTAATATATTGATATACTAAATTGTTTTGACAATGCTATCTCAAGAAATAAAGGACGATACATGAATGACAGCTCTGTATCCAGTGTTGCCCACTGACTTGGTTTGCAGCTTCACCATTTAGTTAGTAAGATTTGCAAAAACAAAAGATAGCAAAACCCACAAAGCAGCTCGTGCATCTGGAATGACTGAAAAATGGTCGTGAGTTCAGTTACCAGTTTACTCCCAAGCAAAGAGGCCAGGTGGCAAGGTGTCTTGACTTTGGACTCGGCCAGAGCAGGACTAGGAGCTGAGGGAAGCACACAGGCCGGGTAGGGAGCCCCCGGGCGGTGGCTCACCTATGGGACAGGCCCCACTCCGCCCTGCAGCACAAGCAGGAGTCACTGGCAGCTGTCTTAGGGGATTCAGTCTACTGGAAAAGATGGGGTCCTGTGGAGAATAGAGTCATCACGGTCCTTGAAGTTTTGGTACTGAGTTACACGAAAAAGACAATAGAAGAAGAAGAATTGTTAGGGTACACAAGTAATGACTAATCACATTTTTATACTCATTTATGTTTTGATATTACTGCAGTTGTTCATAGAGCTAGTTTTCTTCTAAGTTGCGAAGATGTGATGCTGTCTTGAGTCATTTTTCATATAAGGATGTTTCAGCACCTCTTAAACTGATGTCAGGAAACAAAGCAGTTCTGTTGACATTTAACCAAGTAATAGCATCTCTTATCTATATGATAAGTCAAATAATTTTGTTAGCATGTACAACTGTTGAAGTTCCATAAAAATCTTCATTTTAAATGATCTGCCAGATTTTAAAAACAAAGTTAATTTTTATTCTAGGTTTTTATCGTGAGAAATGGATCTATGTCCATAAAGAAAGCACGAGAGAAGTAAGTATTCTATCATACATTAAGATTGTATTTGGTGGTGTTCTATTGAATACGTAATGTCATATTAAATAAATTCTTTCTCTTGCAGTATGAAATCTCTGGCTCATTCTAGCAGATGAAAACCTAGGATCTTTGAAGTGGTGATTCGTGTGTGCATGTGTGTGCACACACGTGTGTGTACATGTGTGCACACGCATGTCCGGTGTGTGGTTAGTGCCCCTGCTACAAATCTGAGTCAGCCAGAGGGCTGGTTCAGAGCAAGGATGGATCCTTAGACGGTTTGACGTTTTCTCCCTGCCTCTCCCCAAAGCTGCTGGCGTGAGCCCCTGGTGCTGCTGGCATGTGTGTCCTTGCTCTCGTGGGCTATGGGTGGTGAGAACATTTAGAACCAGTGTGACTCTGTGGTGAAGTCCGAACCTGTCCAGAACAGTGGGAGCCCTTCCCGATCCCGTCTTTTGCCAAGTTGGCTGCACTTTTCTCGGAGCCATGGACCGTTCACTTCAACTCTGCTTCCTTCTTCTCTGCTCAGTGACCAGGAACGCTTCCTTCCTTTTGCAGCCTGAGGAACTCTTCCTTTGCCTTATTTTGCAGCAGTAGGGAGCGTAGTTTAGGAAGGAGTTGTTTAGCATAGGTGGAAGTTAGATGTTCCGGAAGTGTTAATAATGGATTGATGATATGGCCCCGCTCCCCAGAAGATTAGGGGCTAACTTCTGAGCCCAAAGACTGATTTGGCCTAGTTGGTGGTGATTAGGACTGCTGTGGGTTTGAGATTGCTCAAACACACACACTAAATGAGACCCATCAGAGGAGCTCTTGGAAGAATCTGACTGGCTGGAGCTTATGACAGACTATTTAATACTTCATCTGCTCTGTGTTACCACACTGATTACAGAGCAGAGTCCCATTTGGGATAGCATAAGCAGCAAAGGGAAATTTCTCGTGAGTCTGCAGATGTGTTGCATGGGCCCTGGGGCAGGGATACAGCCACGCTCGGGAGGATCTGGGCTCCCTGCACTCAGCGGCATCTCTGGGCTGAGCACCTGATACAGACCAGGTATCACTGCTGCTAGCCGCATGGCCCACTGTGGTGCCCCATAGTCTCTGAGGTTCCACGTGTGGTTCCAGGCCCCCCAAACACAGATAGGCTTGCGTGGCCCAAGCAAGTGTTTTGTAGTCTGTGAATCAGATTTAATTCCCCAAAAAAGAAGAGGCTGCTGTGGCATGGGTGGCTGCCTGAAAAGGAGTCTATGTCTATACCCAGCATTTAGAGTTCTGTTCATTGAGAAGAAAAGGGAATTAAAGTAGAAATGTCAGCAGTGATTGACTTCAGATTATATTCTATAATTAACCTTTGCTTCCTGCGCAGCTCCCAGGAGAATAGTTTGCATGTAGTAGATATCCATTAATAATGTGTATTGTCTTAAAAACATGTGTTTTGTTGGTTTGTGCACACATTAGGACTGTTCTTGGGATTTGGGCACAAAACTAAATCAACCTTCATGGGGTATCTTCGGTCTGAGGCTCAGGTGTGCACTCCAGCTGCTGCGTCAGCTCCTGTCCTGCCATCCGTTAGAGAGGCGAGGGGGAATCTGTCACCTCATGTTTCTAGGATTATCACCAGCTTGTCTAACCCCACAACTATGACTTGAAAATCTCTATATACTCTCAGGATTTCAAATGCAGAAGATTGATTTTGAAATGACTTCTGACACCCAGTATACAATCCTGTGCAAACTAGTGTAGACTGTAGGGCCCATCATAAAGGACACACAGCTGAAATAGATGGCAGGGTTTTCAGGGCCGAAAACACATCCCATGAGTTCATCTGTTCCCTTGGGTTCTGGGTCCTGTGGGTCTGACGACCAGCCCCTAGGTGTCACTGCCAGGCGTCCACTGCTCCCCACCTGGAAACCACATGTAGTCACCCCCAGTCCTGGGCCTTGGTCCAGTAAGCGGGGCGCCCTCCAGACCTGCGGGGCACGGGGCTCCCTGCAGAGGGCTTGGGCGTTTCTACGTGTGTCTGTAGCAGACACATCTTCACAGTAGCTGGGCAGATGGTTTGTGTATCTGTAGGTGCTTAGCCCAGAACGCAACCCATTGTGACTTCAGTTCCCCAGCTTGTGCCGACAAGAGAAATCAACAAAATATTTAATAAGTATTTGTCTTTGTCGTTGTATCAGTAGTGGTGTAAGAATGGCAGAGGATAGTGTCTTGATTATATGTGACATATTTAGCATTGCTGTTTTACTCCACACTAATCTAAACATGGTATAAATCATTAAAACAAATGCCCTTTGCCAAAATTTAAAAAAAAATTGCACAGATTACCTCACATTAAGTGTTACTTTATTTTGACTAATTGACTGCTTACGGATTTCAACTGTTTTGTGTCTGTTTTTCCAGAGGCACGGCTACTGTACTTTGGGAGAGGCTTTCAATCGCTTAGACTTCTCAAGTGCAATTCAGGATATTCGAAGGTTCACTTACGTGGTCAAAGTAAGTCTTCTGTTTCAAAAGCCATTTCGAGGACACTTGATGGACTGGTTTTAAAGGTGACAAGTGTACATATTTAAGACACTTCTGGCGTTGGTGCTAAGTTGTGCTTGTGTGATAGCAGAGCACAAGGAGTGAGCTCAGGAGGAAACAGAAATAGTGGGGGTTTCTCCCACCCTGGTGCCCCTTGTTTCTCGCGCTTTCTCCCAGGGCCGCCTCATGTTTTCGGTTTCATCCAGCCATGCGCACAGGTGCATTGCCGTGGGAGACCCAGAGGGAAAGCACGACGATTTCACGTGCGTTTTCTACTCCGTGTCCCTCACAAGCAGGAGCTCTGCTTCACAGGCAAGCAGCGAGCTGGTAGGAAAAGGGGAATTGATACAGAGTAGATCTCCACAGAAGCCTTGATTGCATTGATGATCTGTTTGTAGAGGAAATTTTTATCTTGGATCAAAAAGAATATATATATCCTGTGTCATGTGTATTATAGGCAAAACGTAAACGATGGTTCGTGATGTTGTTATTTTCGGGTTTTAATAGGTCTGTGAGACATTAGAAATAGTTTCCTTGTAACGGCTTTTAGGAAATTAAAAGTGTTAGTGGCAGGACAGAAATATTGGGGGTTAAATCACTTTGCACCTGAGGTAATAGTACCTGTTTGGTTTGGCCCCAGTCAGAGTTTGCCACTGAGTTGCATGTGACCAGTGCGAGGGGGCCCCCTCTGCTGCCACGTGCTTCCCACGAGTCCTGCGCTCTGGGGCCCTGTGGGGTGTATTCTGATGCGCGCCGTGGCCAGCGGGGCATGTCCGTCACTCACCTCTTCTCTGGGTGAGGCACTGCGATTGGACTCCACCAGTTCAGAGTGTCGAGAGTCCAGTGGCCAGGAAGCTGCGTCAGTTCAGTAACTATTTCTCCCGGACGCCCTCTTAGAGTTCAGGACGGCCTGAGTTGTGTCCTAGCCGCTCTTGAGCACCTGCACGCAGAGGGAGAAGAACTTCGTTGCTGGGGTGGAGCTGGGAGCTCCGCAAGGGCACGAGCACTCTATGCTCTGTCTAGGAGCATCGTGGGCCAGAGTCCATCCGTCCTTCCCGTCGTCCACACCTCCTCACAGTTTGTTCGTTCCATCTGCATGCCACACTCGTACTTGCTGAAGAGCCTTTCCTCATACGTCTTTCATCTTTTTGAAAATGAAAATACCTGCTTTAGCCTCATCCCAGCAGTAGTAGCTGTGAAACCGTATGTTTGCTCTGTTGGATGTTTTCTAATACATAAAAATGCGTAAGTATGAAGTTAAAATGTACCATGTGTATTGCCGACTGAAACGCTCTTGTGCCCTCCTGGAAGTACCGCATGTCTCTGTATCGTCCTGCGGAAATGGTGTGCAAGGAACCTGGTGACCGGGGAGGTGCTGAGGCCATGTGTACGAGGCTTGACCGGCTCAGTCACTGCCCAGCGGGAATCCTCACCTCTTACCCCTCACCCCTGCCCCTTCGCACGCCCTTCAAAGGCCAGGAGTGTTGCCTTTGAAAGACCCACTTGCTATGTCCGCCTTCTGCTGAAAGCACGGGGAGGCAGAAAGCAGCCCTCCGCAATGCCCTGCATCAGTACACGTGCCGCTGTAGGCACACGCTGTGGGGTCTCAGCCCCCTGTCCTCCCTGTGGCACCTTCTGTGCCCATGCCGGCTCTCCCCAAGTTTCGTTCTGTGTTTTCACCTCTGGATTTGCTTGGGAACCCCCTGGGGCCCACTCCACTCGCTGCCACCTTCTCCACGGAGATGCGGTGCCTCCGCGTGCTTAGGACTCCGCGTGCTTGGGTGCGAGGCGCTTTCCTTGTTACCCAGGAGGGCGTGTGCTCTGGAGAGGGGTTCTCTGGCGCAAGCATGTGTAGCATGTGCTCCTTGGCCTCATTGACGGCAGACAGCTTTGTCCGCAGGAGCTGTTGCTTGGGATTTTTGTGCTGCTTTCCATGTTTATAGCAGCTCTTCCTACATCAGCAACTAAGAGGATTCTTGTGCAGTTCTTCCCATAATTAATGCTGAGCTGTCTGCACTCATTTATGCTGGAACACATATAAACAGGATTTGAGGCACCATGGTGTTTGAAATCCTTGATAGTTTCCTTATGTTTCTAAAGGCATTCAGTGGTGGTTTCCCTGAGGATTTGTATGAAAGAAATTAAGAATATGTACTTTTCAATATTTTCAATATTCTGTATGAGATCCTCTTATTCCCCTAAAGTTAGCAGTTTTAAACTGAGACTAATCAATAATTATTGCATGTTTTCTGAATAAAAATTAGTATTAGTTTAGCATCCAATTACAGATTGTCTCAGTTGCTGAGGTAAAGATAAGTAGTTTGGAGTGGAGGTGTTGTCTTTGTTCTCACCGTGTTAGTGAAAGTTTGATGTCTTCTAAAAACAGAAATCCAAACTCAGTTGTCTCCTCCACAATCGTCTGTGTAACATGATAAGCCATTCTTGGGATTATCTGTTAATATTTGCAACATTTTCATATCTAGGTTACTTTAATAATTTTTCACAATTTTCATCTGATTTTGAGGAATAAACGTTGTTTTTCCAAGCTGCACTCACTCCACTTTTTAAAGGAGAAGAGAAAATTAATTTTAGGTGCTGTGTTCTTCAAGTGCCTGCAGCTGACTTAGAATCGGGGCGGAGCTGTTGCGTCACTTCTGCACCTGCGAGCTGATGGGAACCGTGGGGAAGCCTGAGAGCGGGGAGTGACTGCACAGGAGAACCCGGGGAGGGCGACGGCAGCCTGTCCCGCTCCTCCTGTGCTGGGGCAGGTTCCTGAATTCGTGCAAGTGGTCAGGTGCGTGTGCTCACGTCGGGCACCTGGGAGCTGAGTCCAGACACCAGAGCTTGCTCGGCACTAACATGGACACCTGCACTGGCCCACTGCACGCACGCACCGTGTCATTGTCCTTCTTCACCAGTGCCCACTTGCTTTTCAGAAACGTGCTGCCATGTATTAGCTTCAGGCTAACTGGTCATCATGGTATCAGACTGCTCTTAACACCTATCTCTAATTCAAAACCAGCTTCTCTGTTTTAATACTTCATGAAAATTGTCCAGGCCACTTACTAAAAAGCCTTAGCATAATTTATTGAACTATTAAATTTACTTCCAGAAAATCAATGCAAACTGAAATATTTATACTCAGTAGTAATTGTTCTCTTATCAACTGTTTGCAGTTATTACTTCATAAAATGCTCTGAGAAATTTCCTTATTGATAAAGAAAAAAAAGACAAGTCAAATTACCGCTGAGATTTGACCCTTGGTGAGTGAAAAGTTTGTTTTTTAAGATTTTATCCATTCATTTGACAGAGAGAGCGTGCGTGCGTGCCCAAGGAGGGCTAGCAGGAGAGGGAGAAGCAGACCCCCACTGAACAGGGAACCTGACATAGGTCTCGATCCTGGGACCCTGGCTGGGATCACTACCCCAGCCAAAGACAGCTGCCCAAGCGCCTGAGCCACTCAGGCACCCGAGTGAACAGTTCTTAATATCTGATGCATAATTCAGCTCACATTTCATTTATCCCATTTACAAGTCATGTATAAGTCAATTAAATGGCATTTTTGGTCAGTTTTATGAGCTTACTTTCATTAGAATAAAGACAGATTTGGTGGAATTTAGAAGATTTTACTTAAGAAAATGAACCACACACTTGGAAACATAGCAAACCAGCACTTTCAGATAATCTTCTATGCCAGATTCCAGCTGCACTTCACCATAAATACTTGTCCTCTCTGTGAGTGAAGCCACATTAAGGGGGACGGGCACAGGCCATTGCAGGCCTGGTGGCACCTGGGCACCGCCTCTCTCCTGTGTGGGCGACCTGTGTGCCGGTCTGGTCATCTGGAGCGTGAGGACTCAGCCTGCTTTGCTCCCTGCAGAGTCCCAGCACCCAGTGCGAGGCCACCTCCATCACGGTGGAGTGAGGGCACACGGTCAGACAGCTGGCAGCCTAGGACCGCGGCAGGTACAGACTCAGGGCCAGCTAACACAGAACTGGTCCCTCCTTGCTGGGCACTCAGGTTGTGTCTCTCCTGTGGGTGTAACCTTCATCCACCTCCTATGTGCTGCGGGGTCGCAGGCCCTCCCTGCAGCACTAGGAGAACAGACCGTGCTGCCCCCAGGACAGACGGTGGCTTCTGGGGACCAGGATGACGTCGTGGATGGCAGGGCAGTGCACTGGTGGCAGGAGCAGCCATGGGTTGAAGGGCTGTGTGTGTTTTTTCAGGATGTTTGTAAAAGCAGCAGCTGTTGAAATTTGCAAACATGTTAGATTTGCTGTGTTTCCTAAAGTAGGGACTCCTTGGGGAAAATCCCCTCAGAAGCGTAAAGGTACTCACTCTCTTCTTCTTCCACGTATTGACTCGCTGATTGGGTAGTTTTTATTGGATATACTTTGTAGTTAGAAGATAGTATCATGAAGGGAGCTGCACACCACCATGGGATGCTGTGAGCCCCCATCCCTCCCTAGGCTCCACCTCTTCCCCACCATGGCTGTGCCCCTTCTCCCCCACAGGTGGCCTCTGTTCGTTTCTCAGGTATTCTCCAGGAAATGTTCTCCTTCATAAACAACCGGGCGTGCTTATTTATATTTTTGTGGGGACACACAGAATTTTAAGTCACAGGTAGGACCATGCCTATATTCTGTGATACTGAAAACGTGGCTTGGTTTCCTTTCCAGACAAGTGCATTCCTTGCTATGTCCTGCATTTTCCCAGACACCCTCTGCTTATCTTCTAGTGGTGTCAGAGCTGGTTCTTCACTTTAATTCTCTGTGAACCTGTAATTGAAACATGTCTTCTGTATGGACAGTTTGGTTTAAACTTTATTTAAAACTCCTGATAGGAATATCTGTTTTCCTCTGTGATATGGTAAATTTAATATTTAGCTTATTCTTCCAGTTTGCATTAGCCTGTTAATTCCCAGCATAATAAGGCTGTGTCACCCAGCTTAGAAAGCTGCTCCCTCGCTCACCTGTCTGAATTCCATAGGACACTCTCGTGAGGTCAAGTATGGGGTCATGTACTGTATTCTTTCTAGTTTTATGAAACTTGAGTGCACCCTCTATGATTTAATTACAGAAGTACTTAGCAGTATTGCTAAGAAAGATTCAGCATTCTGCAGGGTTCGTCACCTGCTTGGGGAACAGGTGTGGCCGAGGATGGGACTGTTCACAGACCTCCCATCTGTAGTCTCTTTAGGCCCCCAACTCATCTTGGGCTCCTGTGAAAGGAGTTTGTTAATCCTTTAGTCATACTAAGGGATGAGCAACTATTAATTAAGTGGCTATGTTTATACATGGCTAACAAACAAAGCCATCAGGCTAGTCATCGAGAGGTGGGTCGTGGGAGATTCCTGTTCAGACAAGATGGTGTCTCACAGTACCACATGTTCCTGGGCAGCAGCATTTCACTGGAGAGGTGGGATTTTCCAGAAATGCATACGGTATTCTAAAAGAGTATTTCAGCAGCTTCCTGACTCAGAGGAAAGCTAATGGTGGAAACCAGATTTCTGTAAGGGGTGGTTGAGTAACTCGACCAGGAGGATACAGCAGGTCGGGATTGCACAGCTCTGGCCCCTGAGGAAAGATGCAATGTGAACGGGCAGGGGGATTGGACCCCCAGGTTGTCCCGAAAGGCCCACGTCTTGTCCGTGGTGCCCACATGAAAAGTTCAGAGTTTTGGAGTTTCGCTTACGTCCTTTACTGGTGGGTACTTTCTTCTGATTCCATGTAACTGCTGCATTCGAATCATCAGAATTATCATGTTTTCCTAGGAAATATTTCTATATAGTGAATCTGGTGTTGAATAGCAGTCCCTGAAAGTCTATGCTCACATGGAGCCTTAAAATGAGAAGCTGGGGTGAGGTGGAAGGAGCCTTGAGCAGAGCCCCCAGGAGCCCGAGGTGAGGGGGGGAAGGGCCTCCCCAGGAGCCCGAGGTGAGGCAGGCTGTGGTGGGTTCTGTAGATACCCGGTGGCCGCAGGGCTTGGCTTGTAGCTTCAGGAGCTGAGAGAATGCGTGTCCCACATTCCCAGCACCCAGTGCCTGGCGCGTGGCCCCAGCAGCTGTGGGAAGCTCTGGCAGGAGGCTGACGGGAACAAGGGGTGTTTTATCCGAGGGAACAGCAGCCGTGTTTTGTGTATACTCCGTCTTCCCTGAGGGCCCAAGCACAGTTGTTCACAGATGTTTTGAGGGAGGATGGTTTCAGCTCAGAAGCCTCGGGATGCTCTCCTGAGGTGTCACGTGGAAGGTGCAGTCTGCGTCCATGGTGATGGCAGGTTCATGGCCACGGCTACAGACTGATCTGATGCTGGAGAATAAGTAGCAAAATCTGCGAAAACCTTTGTTCTTGCGGAAGGGGTTCGTTGGGACCCTTGCTGACAGGTTGTGGACCGTCGGGGAGCAGAGCGCTGCACTGCCCATGGGGCGCCCTCTGGGCTTTTCCGCGGTGCGCCTATGTCATGAGATGGTTTTGAAGAAATTTAATTTTTCCTTCTGTTGGAGGAAGGTGTTTTCAGGGGGGTCATTTGTTTCTGTTTCCCCCCCTGTTATCAATCAGCTTTTCTTGTCTGTCTCATCAGCTTCCAGAAGGAAGGCCTGCCTCCCCCACCGGGGGGTCCGCCGGGGCCCCCGTGTGCTCCTGGTACCTGGAGCTGTCCCCTGTATCTTCACGTGGCTGTTGGCGTCCTGGGACCTGCTCCCCCAGACCCTCTTGGCCTTGGCTTCCTCTAGTCCTGGACATCTGTGTTCCAGTGTTATTAGCTTTGGAGGACAACCTCCTCCCTGTTTCTCAAGTATCATCTGGATCCTTTAAATAGTGGGGTCATGAAGACAAGGAGAAAGGCCTCTGTGGCTAGAATATCTCGTATGAACGTTTCTGAGCTTTCTCCTAATCTTGGTGAGAACTGTGTAGTATCCCCAGTTGACACCTGGTGCACAGGGAGGGGAAGAGGTGGGCAGTGGTCTGGGAGCCTCGCTGTCTGGGTTCGGTCTCATTTACTTACTGGGGGTCCTGGACACATTTCTGAACCTCTGAAGGCTGCTGTGGGGAGTGTGTTGGTTAAATTGTACCCTGCTCCGTGTTGGCTGCGTTGGGATGATCTCTTTAGGGTGATTGAGACAAAGGGGTCATAGCAGTAGACAGGGCCATTTATGTCCCAAGATGTAAGGGTGGGAGACAGGTGGGGAGGGGTGCCTCAGGGCACAGGAGGAGCCAGGTAGATACCACACACACCACTGCCCCAAGGATGGAGACCTTGCTCTTCTTAGTTTTCGGAACTTTCCCTTTCAAGAACAAGAGACTTTCCTAAATGTGTCCTATGACATCTTGAAATAGTGGCCTTTTGAGCTCAGTGAGACTATTGAACTAAGGTTTCCAATCCTGTTGAGCCACACCTTTGCTGGTCGCAGGTGAGGGATTGCCATGTAGGAAACCCGCTGCCCCCCAAGCACCGTGATGAGCACCTGCAGATCGGGGGGGTGCATGTTCTTCCCCAAGTGGGCAAACAGAGGGTCAAATGAGCCACCGTGGATGTGAATTGTTTGGTGACTTAGGCCAATTTTTCCTACCGCTGTTAAATATTCACCACAAATTCTGCTGAAGGTACAACTGGCTTCTTAGGGTACTCTAAAATAATTAATTTTTTGCTCGTTGTTTTACTGAATCTACAGTTCCTCTTCTTTTCAAAAAAACTAGGTATTTAGAAATGGAGAAAGTTCGTTCTTTATTATGAAATGTAGATTCTTCACGAAAAGATGTCTTCTGTGTTCCTTAGCACAAAAAAGATATATTTTTCTTAAATCTTCCTTATTGTCAATTCAAGAATCGGCTGTAGGCTACTACTCCAGGTGTTTGCTAAATCTCCCCATAAGCATGTTGGATTAAAGCATACTAACAAGGTATGTCAATTCCCCTAGAACAAGATTCATTAAAGAGGAAGGACCAAGAAATAGTGTGGGGCCTCAGGCAGATGCCTGTTTTTCTTCTTCTTTGTTTTACTTTAGTAAAGAATATATTTACTACAGTACGATAGTATCGTGAGCATGTGTGTGTCTAGCATGTGACTGGACAACTAGGACGTTCCTAACAACGTGTCAGCCGACGCGCCATCTTGTGGACATCTTCACAGCCTGATTTCCTTAGAGGTGGATGCTTTCCCGACTTTCCTGTTTCTCGTTCTGTAACCTTTGAAAGATAGTTTTATGATTTGTGTCTTTTGCTTAAAATTGTGTATTAGTAAAATCATATTGTATGTAATTTTGAGAAACTCGTATTTCACATTCGTTATTCTGAGAGATGCCTATTTTCAGTCGAAGGAAGCAATCTTCAACTAACTTGACACTTTGACCTCGATGAAATTAAATTTGACGTTGTAGCTCTGACATTTTTAAGCGATGCAGCATAAACTGATGATCATGGTAGATGGGTAGGTCCTGGTATGGGGACGCTGGGAATGTGGGCTTTTGTTCTTTAGAGGGCAGGCCAGTAGAAGCATGTCCTCCAGAAACCTGAAATGTCCCTCTCACGGGTCTGCAGGGACCCAGCCTGGCTTTAACTGTTCACACACCAGTGCTGTCAACGGGACAACCAGCATGATGAATAGACCACCGAGGGGTTCTGTAACAAGAGTAAAATCGTAAATTGTGTCACAATATAATATGAAGGAAATAGCAGCCCTTCCTTCTGCCACGTCTAGAAGTCTGAGTAAGACAAGAGTCCTTGGGATGTTAATTCCGAAGGAAAGGGGAGAAAAGGGACAAAGCAAGAAGTGGGAATTTGGACTCAGGACAAACCATCTGCCCAAGCCGAGCCCCAAATGGGAGGCTTGTTTCAAACGCAGTCTGTGTCATCGTGACACCCATTGGCCTCTGAGCAGAGGGACAGGGTCCCAGGCCCCAAAGCCATCCCAGGACACCAGCCCAGACTACAGGGGTCCAGGGTCGGGGTCACGGTTCTCCTCTGGCTCAGGACGGCTGGTTAGAATGCTCTGTATTACAGAGTTTCAGTCACATTCTTTTTTTGTTAAATGTGTAATATTGAGAAGACTTTTAAAAACCACATTATGAAATTTTACATCACTGAAGGCTCTTTGAAGGTGGCAGGTGGAGGCAACACGTGGGTGGTAAGATAGGAATGGGGAGCAGGTCTGGGCCCATCTCAGGCGTGTCCGGTTTGATGTGACTGGAGCTGTGGGCTGTGCCCCACAGTGAGTGCGACTGTGATCACTGCAGCAGAGGACGCTTATGGAAGTGTTATTAGATGGTTTTTCCCCAGAAGATCACTATGTGCTCTCCTGTCTGTAATGTCTGCAGTCTACTTGGGTTCCTTTCCTCCCTTGGGAAACCGGCAATATGAATGGGAGGGAAGGTGGAGAATTCCATGTTCAGGAAAGCAAGAGGCAGGTGTAATTACCTAAAACAGCCTCAATTGGGCAGAAAGAGTCCAGAGAAGTGAACAGGTGTGTTCCCACTTGGCCTGGCTCTGGGTTCCCTGCGAATCCTATCTGTGTGGAAGGCAGCTTTCTGGGCAGCAGCGTTGGGGTGAGGTGCCTGGGAGGCCCTGCGGAACAGGTGCAGGAGGGAGTCTGAGCAGAGGTGCATCAGGGAGCCCGTGACACTGCCACCCGGCATCTTGACGTCTCCTCAGGAGTGCAACGTGAAGGCAGATCCCAGCGGGGGTTGCAGGGAATCAGACGTGGGTCTGTACGGGCACAGGAGACACTGGTGGGGTGGTTGAGGGACCCAGGGCAAGGGATGGAGGGGCAGGGGTGGGCAGATGAGGAAGGAGAACACAGAGAGTGTGAGTGTGAAGGGGAGACAGAAGGTCACCCCAGCTGCAGAGGCCACGGGAGACGACCCCGTGGTCAGAGCACGACGAGAAAGGTGGGTCCAAGGAACGTTTAAAGACAACGTTGAAGGGAACCTGCCTGAGGTAAATATCACCTGGAACCTGCCCTTTGAAACTGTGTCCCACCCTCAGAGATGACCGAACACCATAGACAGTGACAGGCGTGGGGTCTCTGAAGAGGGCAAGCCAGCGTGGCAGCAGCAAATTAAGTAACACACGTGCTTTCCTCCTGCAGCTCCTGCAGCTAATTGCGAAATCCCAGTTAACGTCGCTGAGCGGCGTGGCGCAGAAGAATTACTTCAACATCTTGGACAAAATTGTTCAGAAGGGTAAGATCGTGACCGATGTGTCTGATAACAAGAGGATACGGGGCTTCTCTTTATTCCTCTGTATGTGTGACGCCGTCGTATCAGGACGGGCTGTTCCCACAGGAGGATGAAGAATCCCTGTGTGTCAGAGAAGTTTCACCTGTCGAGGTGGCGGGTCAGTTGCCTCAGCTGTGCGCCTCTGTAACCAGCATGGCCGTGGCGTAGTTGCCAAGGTGTCAGATGAGCCCGTGGCTTTATTCTTCAGTCTGTCTTGATCGATTACTGGCCGATTGTAAAAAGAACTTTAAATCTAACACCATGTGGGGCGCCTGGGTGGCTAAGTCTTTAAGCGTCTGCCTTCGACTCAGGGCGTCATCAGAGAGTTCTGGGATCGAGCCCCACATCAGGCTCCTCCTCTGGGAGCCTGCTTCTTCCTCTCCCACTCCCCCTGCTTGTGTTCCCTCTCTCGCTGGCTGTCTATTTCTCTGTCAAATAAATAAATAAAATCTTTAAAAAAAAATAATAAATCTAACACCATGAGTTTATGCGTGTATGTGAGTTGATGATTACAGTGTGTTAAGCTCCTTAGGATGAGTGTAAAGGGGGACAGACACTGCCAATTTAAAGCCAAATTGTAGATGCAACCAGAATCACACTATCAGGCCATATTTAATGTTCTTTTAAATTTAACTTAAAGTTTTTAATTTAAATCATACTTGCGGTGTCTCAAAAATGATGCCAGTTTGGGGTTGCAGTGAAATTAGCTCATTATTTTTACTGTGGTCAAATACACATACCCTGAGTTTACCACTTTAATTATTTTTAAGCACACAGTTCGGTCGCATTAAGCACATTCTCCACCTGCCGCCAGAATGTCCCGTGGTCCCGCACTGACCCCTGTCCCACTGAACCCTGACCCCTCCGCTCTGAGTGGAGTCATGCGGGGTCTGTCCCATCACAGCGGCTCTTTTCCCTCGACACCACGCCCCCTGGGCTCGCACATGTTGGGCCCGTGTTGGCACCCCCTCCTCTTCCGTGGCATGTCTACGCTGTGTTCATTGGTGCTGCGTGGACAGGCATGGCACTGGGTCTCTGTCACCTTCCCACAGTCTGTGTTCTTGTGCGTTCCAGTCCTCAACGACCACCAGAACCCCCGGCTCATCAAGGACCTCCTCCAGGACCTGAGCTCCACCCTCTGCATCCTCATCCGGGGCGTCGGGAAGTCGGTGCTGGTGGGAAACATCAACATCTGGATCTGCCGCCTGGAGACCATCCTCCGCTGGCAGCAGCAGCTGCAGAACCTGCAGGTCACTAAGGTACGAGACGCGCTCCGGGTCACACCGTGGGGATCTGGGGTGCAGGAAAGGAAAGACGCTGACCCCTTCCCTTGTTGGAACATTTGTTCTCAGGTGGATTTGGGTCCAAAGGCCCTGTGATGGCTTAGATTGCTTTTGGGAAGACGGTGGGGATGGTCGTCATGGAGAAGGGGACGGGTGACGAGGTGGTGTGGTGATTAGCCTTCCAGGGAAAACGAGACGTTTGGGGCTAAAACAAACGCCCATGAGTCACGGCTGCCCTGTTCTGCCAGGGACTCCCTGCAACACAGGGTCCGTGCTTGCCCCCACCCCTGCTGTCCTTCGAGGTCATGTGTGGCTCCCGGCAGAGCAAATGGGGAGAGAAGATGGTGCAGATCACGTCGCTGGTTCTGATCTGGTTTGTTTGTCCCAGGAACTAGTTTCAGCAAGAGCAGTGTTAACACCATCGGCTCAGCTCAGCGTCTCGGGTGGTATTTTGTGCCTCCCTAGGACTCTGTGAGTGAAGGAATAAATGGACTGCGTCTCTCAGTGCCTGAGAGCTGACCCATCATTCTCCAAACCACCCTCCTGGCACAGCGATGGTGCACGCTCACCCGTGTGTCCGAGGCCTCACGTGAAGGCAGCTGTTCTCAGGAGTGACTGAGGGAAGCCTTAGCTTTGGGCCATTAGCCGTAAGCATGAAGTTTACAGAATAGTGGAGTTCCCTAATTATGGCTTGAAGTTGCAATGCGTAATCCTACGTTCAGTGTCGGTGAAGCGGGTGTGGACGAGCTGTCACACGCCTCCTGCCCACCCCCTCCATCGCTGAGGGTTGTGATCAGAAGGTCTGTCTGTGAGGTGGACACGCACGCAGTGTGGAAACCTCATACAAACAGCCACACATCCAGGTCCCACTCTTCCCTCGTGGCCTATGTGGTGGTGCCACCGCACCTAGTGAGCTGGGGGCAGGCAGCCAGCAGGGCTCTCTGGTCAGCAAGGGAGCTCGAGGCTGAGAAGTGTGCTTCACCGCAGGGCAGGAGGGCAAAGACGCTGCAGAGCTGGTCCGGCATGCATGCCAGTGAGAAAAGAGCAGAGGCGGGGTCTGTCTTCCTCGCCTCGGCTGGCTAGCAGGACCGAGAAGTCACTGGCTTCCTTTAGGGTCTTCCTATTGTTGACACAGAGGGAGGGCAGTGGTGAGGATGCCCTCCTGACTGGGGCCTGGCCACACGCTCAGAGCTGGCTCTCCTGTGGCCTCATCCCCTAAGGCCCCAGCTGGGGGTGATGGTGTCACTTGCAGTCACGCTGGCTCCTCACATGCACATGTGGCCCTGTGAGCCGGTGTGGGCAGCTCCAGCAGCTGCTGCAAAACTGGGGACAGAAGGCCTTTTGGGGAAGAGAACTGTGTGGCCAGAGTGGAGGGAACCTGGATTCAAGGGGTCACTGTGTGCTGGGAGCCAAGCAGCCCGGGCAGGAGAGCTGGGACTGTGCATGTCCCAGGGTCAGGCCAGCTCGTGCGTGTGAGGGGCCTTGGTGCGCAAGTCCTGCGGCCTGAGTCTGGGGTCCAGCCCGTGGGGACAGACTCCTTGCTCTCACTGTCTGCTGGAAGGTGGCGAGAACTCCCCAAGGCAGCAACGGGTGGACACGGGACAGCCCTCGGTGGCCCCTCATGCATCAGGTCCTCTGCCCTCAGTCCCCCGGGCGTTCTAGCAGCACAAGAGCCCAGAGTGAGGACAGACATACTTCCACAGGAGTGGGGATCACTGTGGCTGCTGGGCTAGCGGGACCTCCCAAAGCCATGTTCCTTCACACATGTTGACGCAGTTACAGGGTTCGTGGTGGGAAATGGCTCAGCCAGGCAGTGGGGGGGCTGAGCTGAAGGCCCCGTGCCCCCGACGGACTGTCTGGCCGGGCTGCTCATGCCCCTTCATGTCAGAGTGGTCACAGCCGTCTCGACAGAAACTGCTGGTGTGGCGGCTGTGTATCTCGTTGGCGGTCACACAGGGCTGGAGACCTGGTGACGCCGGGTTCTTGCACCTCGCGCATCCAGGGTTTTCGTACCACCTCACACACCCTGACAGGCCTTGGGATAGTCACAGCAGGATGTTCATGAGCTCCTGTCTGACGCGGAAGCTTCTGTTCGAAGGAGGAAGCATGAAGCAGCCGTTCAGAATGAGTCTCGGTCGTTCCTGTAACGGCATGAAGACTGGCTGGGAACAACGTGCATGTGTGCAATCTGTGTGTGCGTTCTGCCGTGTGCCAGCCCGCGAGACCCTGTGGTCACACCTGTTCCGTGTGAGCCCCTTGTCACCTCCTCACACCGTACAGCCTATCGGGGGTGCAGGCACACGTGCCCGTGGGATAGCGGGATCCGAAGTGACATGCATGACCATGCTGCACGGTGACATCCTGGGCGCTGGGCTGTTCCCCAGACGCGCAGCCGGTGCCGAGGCCACCATGCCCTGGGGGGGTGCTGCTGAGGTGTCCTCAGAGATGATCCCTGACTTGTCACCCTGCCAGGGGACACAGGACACCTCCTCCTGGGTCCCTGCACACAAAGTGCCAGGAGAACATTTCTGTAGCAGTACAGCCATGCCATGGCTGCAAGGACATGGAGAACGGGATGGCCAGCCTCTCAGCATCTCACCGCACCCCTGCCGCAGTAATTTCTCCGTGGACGTGTGCTGTGTGCGTGGGCGCTACAGTCACCAAAGAGAACAGAAACCAGAAAGAAGCCAGCCGTCCTCAGGGCTGACCACTGGGGACAAAGACAGTCACTCAGCCACGTCAGAAGCGTACAACTATGGCCAGGGGTGCAGGCGTCCCAAGCCCGCGGGACCGAGCAGGCTCATCCAGCCTTTGCTGTGCTCCCTCAGAGATGTCGCCCCGTCTCAGTGATAGGGGGGGTGGGTGTGTGCCCAGCCCGGGGCTATGACACTGTGTCTGCCCCACGCCCCTTTGTCCCCCCCCACAACTCTGTCCTCCCATGCTCCCCTCTTCTGCCCATCTGTGTTCTCCCCTCTCTCTTGATAGGACAGTACAGAGGTTCTGCCCCACCACATTGGGTCCTTTCTCAGGGACACACCCCCAGGCTTGTGGGAGGGAGGGTGTGGCTTCTCCATTTGAAATCAGATGCTGACAGCTGGACAGGGCCTTGGTGGCAGGTCAGCAGCTTTATTTCCTCTGTCCTCGGACCCTGCTCTCTCTCCATCCAGTCTCTGTGTTGTGTCCGACTAGTGGATCCTGCACACGGAGAGGGTCTGGAGGAGCCGAGGGCACAGACTGGCCTCTGTTCTGCTCCCGCCTCTCTTCTGGGGTCCCCGTGCGGCTAGCCATCTCTTAACACGGGGGCTAAGGGCTCACACGGCCAAGTGCGAGGGACGGTGACACTTCGGTTGTGTCTCTTCGGTTGTGTTGCGTTTTGAAGCACCTGCTCCCAGCTGGCCGCTAGGTCCCCTTGTAACCTGGCGCTCCCGGGCCTCACACACAGTGAAACCCTGTCCGTTTTCATTCCGGCAGGTGAACGACGGCCTCACACTCAGTGACCTCCCTTTGCACATGCTCAACAACATCTTGTACAGATTCTCCGATGGCTGGGACATCGTCACGCTAGGCCAGGTGACCCCGACGCTGTCCATGCTCAGCGAGGACAGGCGGCTGTGGAAGAAACTGTGTCAGTACCACTTTGCTGAGAAGCAGGTGAGTGTGGTGGCCTCGGGGCCCTCGCATGCGGGACGCGTCACCTGGAGGGAGGCTGGCGTGCGCCCCTCGCCTGGCCCTGGCATCCGCACATAGCTTTCCGAGCCCACCCTCCCCGCACCTCGTGCCTGCAGACCCAGTTGTGGGAACTGGCTCGGAGCACATTCACGTGTGACCTGCTAGGTGTTCGGTGTGCTTACTCCTCACACAGGGCTCCGTGAGAGCCGCACATGTGTGCAGCATCTGCTACGCGCAGGGCAGCATGGGGTGGGGGTGGTAGGGGCGGTTCAGCAGGATGCGACACATCCCGTCAGAGGCAGGTTCGGCTGCAGCCGGGACAGAAGAGCAGGAGGACGGAATCACGGACGTGTGGCCCGGGGGAGGCTGTCACTCTGAGAGGATGGGGCCTGGGGGGTGGGGTGTCCTTGAGAAAACAGAGGGCACGTGCAGCTCTCGGAGTCTTGTGCGTGAGGTGCAGCGGCCACGCCATGCCCTGGGGTTTTCCCGGTGGACTTAGAAGAGCTGCGGAAGTGCTGGGAGTGGAGTGTGGTTTGCGAGCGATAGTCTTGTTTGAGGAGCATGCTGGAGTGGGGAGAAGCCGCATCAGAGGCTGGGAGGAGGGTGGTGGCTGGCAGCGCAGGCGTGGACGAAGGAGAAGCCGGGACACTGGGGCTGGTGGTCTCACTAGCGCACCCTGGGGACCAGACGAGGAGGCTGGTGTAAGGGTTCCAGAGGGTCGTGGACAGAGAAGCGCCCTTCGGTTGGAAGACTGGTCTGCAAAGGAGGCAGCTGCTGCTTCCCGAGGATGAAATCCTGTCGCCTGTAACTCCCTGCCTTCTTTACATGCTGCATCCTCTCCTCAGGAACAGACGTCAGCCTGACGCAGCCCCTCACCGACCCCTGTCCTTGCACCGTTCCCTGGTCTGGAAAACTATTCCTCTAAGTGGAACCACGCTGCGGGCTGCCAGCTCGCCACCCTGGCTGCAGCCTGCAGCGCCGCACGCTGTTCTGTGGAGGGACCCTGTTTCCGCTGGCTGTTCCACGGTTGGCGGGTGTCTGGGTCGTTCTCCACCTTGTGGCTTTGATGAATTCTATAGCTGTGAACACTGGCGTACACGTTTTTGTATGGATGTGGGTGTGCACCTGGGAGTGGAATTCCTGGGTCACATAGCAGCTGTGTCAGAGTTTGGAGGAACTGCCACAATGTTGTCCCCAGCAGCTGCACCATCATACGTTGCCAGCTGCCAAGCACATGGGTTCCGGCGTCCCCACACCCTGACCAGTGCTTGTGCTTACTGGGTTGTTGTTTTTTTTTTTTTAAACATTCTATTTATTTATCTGACAGCACAAGCAGGGGGAGCGGCAGGCAGAGCAGGCAGAGGGAGAAGCAGACTCCCCGCTGAGCAGGGAGCCCCATGTAGGATTCGATCCTAGGACCCTGAGATCATGAGACGAAGGCAGATGCCTCACCCACTGAGCCACCCAGGTGGCCCCATTACTGGGTTTTTTTTTTTTTTTTTTATCATGGCTGTCCCAGAGGATGTGTAGAGGTGCCTCGTTCTGCGTCCTTGGTGATGGAGTGTGGCTCCCAGGTCCTTTGCCCCATTTTCAATCAGGTTGTCTTTTTCATAGAGATACAAGTGTTCCTCGTGTATTCCAGGTACAAGTCCTTAGATACCTCACGACTGTGACATGATTTTACCTTAATACGGATCATGGGCATCATTCCAGACCAGAGTGCTCACACCTGCCATGTGCTGTCCCACCATACACACGCCGTGGGTCACGTGGTTAGCCCCTCATTGAGTCAGTCCGCGGGAGTTTGAGTTCCTATAACCGGACGTTCCACGCACTACGTGGCCCTTTTATCATGTTGCCCCTGCTGTGCCATGAGAGCACGTGCTGGCGCTCAGCAGTGTTTTGTCTGTCAGTTTTGTAGACATCTGATCCTGTCAGAGAAGGGCCACGTGGAGTGGAAGCTGATGTACTTCGCGCTTCAGAAGCACTACCCGCCCCGGGAGCAGTACGGGGACACCCTGCACTTCTGCCGCCACTGCAGCATCCTCTTCTGGAAGGTAACCACTGCGGGGCTCTGCGGGGCTCATGTTCTTTGCTCTATTTCAGGTGTAAGGGTAGAAAAAATGGGAAATTGTGATGGGAAAGTGAGATGGATTTCACCAAATATTGGGACAGAGGAATAGATTCACGGAAGTAAAACATACAGCCTGTGGTTTGAGTCAGAAACGTTGGGCAGCAAAGTGTCTGT
The DNA here is from genome assembly GCF_017311325.1 of Ursus maritimus. NCBI lineage: Eukaryota > Metazoa > Chordata > Mammalia > Carnivora > Ursidae > Ursus > Ursus maritimus. The sequence continues at coordinate 26,430,714 of NW_024425341.1, read as the reverse complement.
TTCTGCTCTGGGGACGTGTGCTGCCGGGACGTGTGTCCCTGGGGGTGGCGGGGCCCCTGGCACCTGGTCCTGGGCGGTGCCGGGTCCCTGCCAGCCCTCAGGCTGAGAGAAAGGGGTTAAAGGGTGCCCGTCCTTTATAAAGCTAAGAACACTCCCAAGCGGGGTGCCCCAGACGTGGCCTCCAGCCCTGTGCGCCCAGGACCACTGTCAGCGCCTCCTCATGGCTCCCCTCCATGCCAAGCCCCTGAAGCAGGGAGGTCCCAGCCTTTGAGAGAGACACGCAGTTTTCTTATTTGCTCAAAACTGAACCAGCGTCTCCTGACTCACACTTGGAATCCGAGTACCCAGGGGTGCTAGAAGCCCTTCACCCCGTGACTTCCCGCTATGCAGACGGGGGCTCAGCCTGTCTGCGGTTGGAGGAGAGCTCATGTCAGTTGGTTTTCCTTCATCCTGGGTTGTGTTCCCACGGTCTCCTTGACCGTGAATACGTTTATGTTGTGAGATCTCCCAGCTCGCTTGGTGGCGAGTGTGATCCATGTGTGTGTCCCACGTGGGGGTGGCCCCTCACATTCTTTGGGGATGGCCATCGCCTTCTGCCTGGGCAGCACCATCCGTGCTCTTCTTTTTGTTCTACGTTTATCTGTAATTTGTCAGATGGACAAGTGGAAAACTCTAGATTGTTGGAAAGGAGACAGCCACTTGAGGGTTTTCTCATTTCCAAGTACATTCGTGATAGCGTCATTTGTGGTTTTCAAATTACCCGTGGCGAGCCATGAATGCAACGGTATGGACAGTGTTTCCTGTGTTACTTTAATGGAGATTTACTTTCGACAGGAAAGATAGGCAGCGTCACGCCTACTTACGGCCCATGCACGAGTTATATGGATTTTATTTCTAAGTCACTGACGTCTGTTTTAGTAGGGGTCCCATCTCACAATGAAAAAGATGGTACGTGTTCCGTGTTCTGCAGTCACAGCTGTTTTGTAGAACATGGTTCCTTGAGGGCAGAGCAATCCATGAGCAGGTGTGTTCTTACCTGGGTCTGATGAGGGAGTGAGAGCACAAGTCCATCATTCGAGGAGTGGGGCTGCAGGCAGGAGGGGAGCCCGTGTCACCAGCCCCAGGGTGCCAGCCATGCCACACAAGGGGAGGCTTGTGTGCACGTCACACACAGCAGGTGCTCGTAGACACAGATCGAGGAATGTGGGCAGCTCACCGGCTGGGACCAGGCTGACCACTCCCTGCGTCCCTGCTTCTGGGAGGATCACTGGCACTGATGCAAACCCACGACAGTGACCTCATGGTGCCGTTGGAGTAGGTCCCTGAGTAGGATCTGGTCTCAGGGCCTCAGGAGGCCCCTGGGAAGGCACCCTCCCTCACTGGTTACACAGGTGCCTCTGTTCCTTCTCCTGTCTGTTCTGCAGCTGAATCTCTGTATTTCTCAACTTCCTGATACTCCAGTGAAAGTGAGATGTGGGGTAGACTGGCGAACCAGACAGAATGAGTCCAGTTAAAGGCCAGGACCAGGGGTCAGGACTGTGTCACCTTTGTCGTTGTGTGTCTGCCACCAAAGTACATGCAGAAGCTAGTGTTGACACTGCAGGTCCAGGGCTCCGGTTGGGATTAGGAGCCGGTTCCCCAGTGTGCTCACGCACTGTGCCCACAGGACACACTGATGGCTGGGCACACGGGGGTGGGCGGTGGTCCCGCTCGTCTTGGCCCCAGTGGGTGGCAGGCAGGTGGCCTGGTGGCGGGTGGTGAAGGCAGCAGGCTGCTGCGGATAGGGCGTTGACAAGCACGTATACACGGGAACGAGAGTGTCTCAGGTGGAGGGTGGGCACTTGGCAAAGCAGAAGCTAGGATGTGAGGGAGAGAGTTAATGACTTTCCAAAATGTGTTGTGTTTTCAGTACAAACTGGAGACATCAGCCTCGCTTTGCGTGTGCTTTGGGGCGTTCTGAGGAGTCCAGGCTGCAGCCTGCTCAGCGTTCAGCCGAGGCTCCCAAGGCAAGGGGAGCGTCCATCCCTGTCTCAGGATGGTCTTGAGGACGGATGGGTCCTCGGGGTGTTCGATGCCCTGGCTTTAAGAATGTTTTCACTGCCCAGCGCAGTGACTGGATGTTTTCACCTCCGTTTGTAGATCGTTGCCGTCCAAGCTAATGCTCCGTGCAGCCTGCTCTGCCTCTAACGTTGGTTTTCCTTTCTCTCCCTGCCTTCCCTGCACTCCTCCTGGTTCTCTCTCCACGATCTCAAAGGACTGCCGCCTTGCTTTGTTGTTCAAGGTACCTCCGTGCTAGACAGGCCTCGTGTCGCGTCCATGCATGCTCCCCAGCGGGCCAGAACCAGCCCCCCGAGCCGTTCACGGGATGTCCTGCGGGCCAGCGCGTGAGGGGCAGGCTCAGCCTGAGGGGGAAGTCGTAGACGTGTCCGTGCGATTTCGTTCAGGCACAGGTGCCACATGGCAGGTGCCCTGTGGGCCGACCTGGCATGGCCTCCAGCTCCCTCCAGCCTGTGCTCTTTAGGCTCCTCCTTCTTTCAAGTTTGTCGGTCCTACAGAACGCCTGTTTCTTTGGTCATTTTTCCTGTTAAATAGGATCCTGGTCTCTGGCTGAGTGCATGCTCCTGGGGGGCACCCTGCCGTTGGAGCGGGTGTTCAGGGGCCAGGAGGGGAGCAGAGGAACAGCGCAGGAATGGAGGCATAGGGCCAGGCCAGGGAGGCAGAGAACCCCCGGTCCCAGCCCTCTAGCTTGGGCCACCTGCCTCTGCTGACAGTTCCCCGTGGCTGGGTGTCTTTGTCACGCGGGTCCGGGTACTCCACACGGCGTTGTGACGGGGCCTGGGTGCTCCGTGGTGACGCCTCTGCCTCCTCCCACAGGACTCGGGGCACCCCTGCACCGCCGCCGACCCCGACAGCTGCTTCATGCCCGTGTCTCCACAGCACTTCATTGACCTGTTCAAGTTCTGAAGGCACCCCGCCTGCCGCCGATCCGCCATGGCAGTGGAAGGGGTTCGCTGCGCTGTGCTGTGCCGTCGCCAGGGAGCGACAGGAACATGGAGAATGCGCCTCCCCCTCCCTGCATGGACAGGGCAGGGGCATTGGTTTGTTTTGACAGGGGGTCGGGGAACCCAAGCAAAATCATTTCTACTTTCTCTAAAAAATCCTCTTCATTTAAGCCTATTAAGGTTTGCAACTTTGTGTATTTATAAATACGGTTCAGTAAGATTCTGGATTTTTAGCACCATGTTCTGTGCCAAACTGACACTAACAGCTAATACTGTGCTTCTTAATTGTCAATTCATAGTTTCCTGATTTTGTAGTAATTAGGGGCAGGGGACAGAACAATTGATCCTTGTAAATACGGGGTGCAGAATATTTATTTTTCTTAACATGTATTTTAACTGCATTGGTTGTGTCCAAGTGAGTCCTCGTTGAATGCGAAGTGAGCCGAGGGCAGCGTATGGTACTGTTGCGTTCAGTGGTCAGTCTGTGGCCAGCCACGGTGTGGGTGGTGGGACCGCCCGGTGCAGCCTCCACTTCACTGTCCTGGAAGTGCTTTCCTAGACAGGGTAATAAATCCTCTTTATCTACTGATCTGACTTCATCGATTTTGCATCTTCTTGAAAAAGTCGTGTCCGTGGTTTTGATATTGTTGATTTAAACCTTTAAAAGATTGTTTTATTTTTAAAATAATGCATGTCTATTTTAGATAATTTTGAAATTAAAGGCGTTATAAAAGAATATACAAGTCCCCCACCCTGCCCCCCGAGACCACTGTTCCTGCTACAAAGAGCAGTTCCCAGCCCCTTGCTGTGGGAGAGCAGTGTGAACCCCCACAGATCATTTCTCCTTCCTCCTCTAAGTTTTTCTTCTTCTAAGCATATTAAAATGGTTTGCAGTTTTGCGTATTTGTAAATAAAGATTCTGGATTTTCAGTATCATTGTCTGTGCTGACCTGGTACTGAGGGCCAGCAATGTGCTTCCCTCTGGACGCGGTGTGGAGTCCAGGGTATCTGTAGTTGCAGGAGGGGCTTCTCCTGTTTACCCTTTCTGTTCAACAACCAGTCGTGTTTTCAAAAGCATGTTTGAAAACATGGGTTTTCTTGGCTGCACACCGTCGTGGCCGGCAGGGTGCTGCCGATTCATGCTGTCGCCAGAGACACTGACGAGTGGGGCTGTCAGCAGCTTGTGTGTGGCTCATCAACCCTTTGAGACAAACAAGGAGCGGGACCCAGGTGACAGTGTCACACGTTTGAGGATGTGTCTGGACTGCCCCTGTGAATAGGAGCTGTCAGGATCTTCCTGAGTGGCGGCATGGGGAGCCCCCAAGCTCCCCAAAGATGGCTGCCATGGAGTCCTTTCCCCTGGTGCTGTTTTCCTAAGTAGGACAAGGTGTGTCCACATTTCTTTGGATTATCGACTGTTGTGTTTTTTTGGTAAGATATCTACTGTGTGTCCTTTGCCTGTTTTCAGTATTGGTCTTTTGGGGTGTTAATTTCTTCTTAAAAAGACATTGAAGTTTGAGCTCATTTTCCCCAAACACGTGTTGGTAGCACAGAGGGGAGCACAGCTGTTCTGCTCCGCTCGCACCTATTGCAGGTGCACAAGAGGCCCAGCGGTATGTGAGGCTCAGGGGTGCACGGGAGGCCTGGCCGAGCTGGGGACAGTGGCAGCTTTCTTGGTGGCGTCAGGGAAGAGACAGGAAATGAGTAGAGGCTGCAGGCTAAGCAGAAGACAGACGGCATCAAGGCAGCCATCAGTCACCTACAGGAAGGGATGAGACGCAGAATCGTCATGAATTCACACACGGAATGATATTTGTGAATACAGGTCTGTTGGGGGGCCTGCCAGAGGTCAGGACAGGGAGAGTCAAGGACACTGTGAGCTGGAGACCCCGCAGCATGTCTCATGTGCCTTCAGTCCCTGACAGAGCTAGACCGAGGTGTCTGGTTATGCCCAAGATGGGACGTGCACCTGGCGGGCCCCAGTAGGCGTTGCCTGCCAGGAAACCCATCCAGATGCAGCCTCCCCTTGCCCCTTTTGAGGCACAAAAAGATGTTTCTCACCCAGTGTGTGGACACAGAGGACTGAGGTGGTCTCTGTAACACCTCACCACATGGTACTGTTGACTCTGTACCCGGAACTAGGTTTGCTTTAGGACAACATTTAAGATCTGACTGCATACAACGTGTGCCATAAATGCTGCCCTTAGAATCCTAGACAAACACCCACGTAAAATGCTGGTGTGTTTTGTGACCCGTGACCCTGCTGAGCTCAATGTAGTGGTCGTTGTGTAGATTCCTCACGAGTGGCTACACGCAGCCTGAGTCTGGGTGCCGTGACGGCCCGGGCTGGAGCCTGTGGTGCTGAGCCAGCAGCACACACACACATCTGTCATGTTTCCTATCGAGGGAACGCTTCGTCTTTCCTCTGTGAGTGTGAGGTTGGCTGTGTGCTTTCTGTAGCCGCCTTTATCAGGTTGGGGCTTAACTCCGGTCGTACTCTTTGGAGGATTTTTTTAATGATAAAAGAGTATTGGATTTTATCATGTTTATTCTGAATCTGTTGAGATCATGTGGTTTCATCCTTCATCCTGCTTGTGTGGTGTATGCCATCAGTTGATTTTTTTTTCCTTCAAGATTTTAAGTCATTTCCACACCCAGCATGGGGCTCAGACTCACAACCCTGACATCAAGAGTCACACGCTTCATCGACTAAGCCAGCCCGGGGCCCCACATTGGTTGTTTTCTGTACGTTGAACCATCCTTGCATTCTGGGCTGAAATCCCACTTGGTTGTGGTGGTAAATTGTCCTTTTTGTACTGAGTTGTTGGTTTTGGTTTGCTGGTATTACACTGAGGCTTTTTCATAGATGTCAGTCGGTACTTTATTGTGCTGTCTTTGTCTTGTTTTGGTGTCAGGCTGAAGACGTCTTGGCAGACGTAGGATGAGCTTGCCTTAGAAGTGGTCCCTCTACTGTTTTAGGGGAAGAATATGTGAAGGACTGGTGTTAATTCTGCTTTAAACATTTGGTTGACCCCACCCTCCACCCTTATTCCTACCTCGTGCATCAGACACTGCTCAGTGAAATGCCCGGGGGCTTGCACAGGGCACCAGGAAGGCCATTAGGACCTGCCTGCCCTGGGCGCCCATCTATCCCCATTAGACACTTACTTCCAGTCCCCCACACTTGGCTCCTACCATCTATCATCTAAATGCAATGGATTTGACTACCCTGGATGCAGAATATACCTGGAATTATATAGTACTTGTCCTTTTGTGACTGGCTTGTTTCACTTCAAATCGTGTCCTCAGGTCCATCCATGCTGTGGCCCGTCTCAAGATTTCCTAACTTTAGGACTGAGTCATGTTCTGGTGCATGGATGGACTGCATTTTGTTTTGTTCATCCGTGGAGACACTGGGTGGCTTCCACTTGAGTGCTGTGAACATGGGTGTGCAAGTAAGTATCTCTGCAGGACTCTACTTTCACTTCTTTGGATAAATACCCAGAAGCAGAATTGGTGGATCAGATGCTAATTCCATGCTGATCATGTTTTGAGGAACTGCTACACCGTGTTCCACAATCCTGCACCGTGCTACACCCCAACAGTGCACAGGCGCTCGGGTTTCTCCACGTTCTTGCCAACACTGTTTTCTGGGGTTTACTGTACGGTAACCATCCTAACGACGTGAGGTGGTGTCTCGGTGGTTTGGATTTGCATCTCTGTGGTGATTAGTGGTCTGGAGCACCTTCTCATGTGTCTGTTGGCCAGCTGTGTGTCATATTTGGAGAGATACCTATTTAAGTACTGTTCCCATTTTTTTAGTCAATATGTGTTTTTGTTGTTGAGTTTGCATGAATTCCCTGCATATTCTAAATACCAACTCCTTACAGGTATGTGAGTGGAAGATATTTTCCCCCATTGTGAAGATTGCCTTTTTACTGTTGTGTCCTTGATACATGTAAGTGTTAATTTGATGGAGCCAATTTCCCTTTTTCCTGCTGTTGGCTGACCTTTTGGTCTCCTAGCTGAGATGACTGACAAATCCAAGGTCACGAATCTTTGTTTTTACCCCCAACTTTTAGTTTTATTTACCTGTTATGTTTAAGCCTTTGGTCCACTGAGTTAATACTTGTGTATGGTGTAAGATAAGGCCCAACTTCATTCTTTCACGTGTGGACATCCAGTTTTCCCAGAACCATTTGTTGAAAACACTGCCCTTCCCCCCACTGAATGGTGTTGGCACCTTTGTTGAAAATCATGATTGGGTATGTGACAGTTTATTTCCAAGCTCCCTGTCCTGTCCCATTGGTTTGTGTGTCTATGTGTTCTTATGATAGGACCAAACTGTTTTCATCACTGTAGCTTCATAGTGAGTTCTGAAATCAGGATATGTGAGTCCTCCAACTTTATTCTTTTTCAGGATTGTTTTGGCTATCTGGGATCCCTTGAGAGTCCACGTAAATTTTAGGATTTTTTTCTATTTCTGCATAAACCACTAGATTTTGATGAGCGCATTCAGTCTATAGATCACCTTGGGTGGTGGTTTTATCTTAATAATAATATAGCTCACAAGCACAGTAGGTCTTTCCGTTTATCTGTGTCTGCTCTAATTGCTTTAAGCCACGTTATAGTTTTCAGTGTACAATACTTTAGCCTCTGTGGCTAAGTTTATTCCTATTTTTTATTCTTTGTTGCTGTCGTAAATGGGATTTTAGCTTCCCTTTGCAATTTCTCATTGTTTGCGTATAGAAACACAACTGTTGTTTTTAATATTGATTTTGTATTCTGCAACTTTCCTGAGCTTGTCTATTCTACTTTTTGGTGGTGGTTTTTGGTTTCTTTGGGATATTTTGGGTAGAATCTTCAGGGTTTTCTACAAATAAGATTACATCATCTATAAACAGATAATTTTACTTCTGACAGTTGGGATGCCTTTTCTTTTTCTTGCCTAGTTGCTGTGGCAAGGACTTGTAGTACGATGTGTAATAGGAGTGGGGGAGTGGACATCCTTGTCTCGTTCCTGACCTTAGAGGAAAATCTCAATCTTTTGTCACCAAGAAGGTTAGTTTGGGCTTTTTATATGTCCCTTAGTAAGGGCAGATTCCTTCTATTCTGAGTTAGTTGAATATTTTTATCAAATGCTTTTTCTGCATCAACGGAAATGATCATGTTTTCCCCTTCATTCTATTAATGTGTATGATAAATTATCACTTGGTGGATTTTATCCCTTATTGAAAGTGGAGTATTGATGTCTTTACTGCTACCCTGGAGCTGCCTATTTCCTCCTTCAATTCTGTCACTGTTTGCTGCAGGTATGTTCGTAACTATTGTATCTTCTTGATGAATTCTCAGCTGTGTTTTATTTAAACAACGTGAAGATGATGAAATTATAGGATGTCTGGGATTGACTTTAACTTCCATCACTCAGGAGTACCTAGATAAAGTAAGATCGGATCATCACTGAGGCTAGAAGGATGGGTACACACAGGAGTTTATACCAGGGCTCAGCAAATTTGTTCTGTAAATATATTGGGGTTTGTGGGCCACGTGCCCCCTGTTATGCTCGCTCAGCGGCAACACCATAATGCAAGCATCCTGTCCACGAGTGTGCATGCTGTGCTGCCGTCAAACTTTACTGAAACAGAAATGTGCATTTCAGATACTTTCCATGTGTCATGATATAGGATTCTTTTTAAGTTTTTTCACCATTTAAAAATGTAAAAATAATTCTCATGGGCCATGAAAAAACAGGTGGTGGCCCAAATTGGGCCAGCAGGCTGTAGTTTTGCCAGCCTATTACTTACATTTTTCTTTTGTATATCTGATACTTTCCATTTTACTTTTAAAAATGGCTGTTAACCTTTTTTTTTATTACAAAAGTAACAGATGTTCATTGTAAAAAGCTTTCTTAAAAAGCCAATACACAGAAAATTTTAAATGCTACCCATAATTCTACTTGAGGTAATTATTCATATTTAGATAGATTTCCCCAGTATTTTATGTTACTTCTGAAGACACCTAAGCTCCCAAACATTAAGGGAGAGAAATATGAGGATATGATGCCCTCCTAGAGCATCTGGAGTTGTGTACCTCCTGACGAATGGGTTCTCCTCACTGGTTCCTCAGGAAAGCGGGCGTTCTGATGTGCTGCTTCTGAGTGTTGAGCTTTGAAGACTTCTTACAGAACAGAACTTGTTGGCATCTTGGTGTGTCTGGCTCACCTCCTGCACCAGTTCTGAAGTCGCCTGGGAGGAGACTTTTGAAATTCTAGACTCCAAAGGAAGAACAAACCTCACTTCTCAAAACTCCAATGAGTGAATGGTATTTCCCATTATCCCCTCTGCTTCCAGACTCGTTCAGCTTTCTTGAAAATAGTTAAATTATCTAAACTTTGTACTTTTAAATCCTATAAAGATTTTCCTAAAATCCCAACACGAATTTTGACTTACTAAGGAAATTACATTTAATAGAAGTAATCCCAAAGAGATCAATAATAAGCACTTATTTGGGAAGCTGAAATTCTACCCAGGCTTTATCCCCAAATGACAGATCTCACCTGCAATTCTGGAAAACCATGTTAATTGCATTAATTTTTCCACTCAAGGTGCTGCTCAGTGCAGCAGCTGCTGCGGGACACACGGGAGAGATTGTGGACTAAGAGGCAGAGGTTGAAAGGGCCTCGCGAGCTGATCAGAACCTCGGGGGGTTGTCCGACAAACCGTACAGGGAGGCAGCTGGATGACACGAGGGGAGTGATTCCCAAGGTACCAGCAGGGCCGGCTGGCCTTCAACCCTGCCTCCACTGCTGTGAGGACACCTAATCCCTAACTTACCGTATTTAACATTTATGCCGTATTGACGGAGCCAGACACAGTTCATACACCATATCCTGGTTTTGAGGAAAAAGTTAAAAGGAGCTAAAAAGACATTTTCCAGCCAATTGGAAAAATCTGCGTATGTGTATCAGTAGAGAATCAGTAATTCTGTTAGTTGTGCCGGTAACATTCTCATTTTTAGAAATGGATGCTGATAGCATTTAGGGTTGAAATGTCATGTTAAAAGTTTACTTTTAAGTGCGTAAATAAATCTATCTAAATTTTGAAATAGCCCAGTCAGCTACTATGTTAGTCACTGTCGGACTGCGTGTCACACAAGGTGAAAAGGGAAGGAGAGCCACAGGTGGAAGGTGCCACGATGGACACACGAGCGGCCTTCCACCTGTGAGGCAGTGGAGGAGGAACAGCCGCATGGCGCCGGTTCTGCTACGGCACCTGACGCCTCACAGCGCCCCTGCATGCGTGGCCAGCACACAGACCCCGGAGGAGGCTCGTGCCGGAGAGGCTGCGTCTGTCATGTTCCCAGCAGAGCCGAAGACGCTGGTCAAGGAGGATGAATACCCTCCAAAGCCAGCCCTCAACCACGAGGAGACCAGGCTCTCTGAAGAGGACGGTCCATAGCGCTGCGTTCACACTCGCGCACAGAAAGCTCCGGGGCACGAAGCAGGAGGGCCTGCACGCGCTCAGGAACAAAGCCAGAGACCACATGCCTGTGCTCCGGCAACATAACTACGTAGTGTGGGTGCCGCCGTCTTGTCGCCAGAAAGGTGCCACCAATACTTCATCTCAAAAATAAAGTATTTGGAAGAGGAAGGGTTTGAATTTAAAGCCCTGTTAATAGAAGTAGCACCTGGCAAGCCTGCATGTTTACCTCCAAACACAGCCTCATCGCTCCAACCCCTCGACCAGGGCACCGGGCTTGTCACGGCCCCCGTGCGTTCTGTGATCCCACGGTCACGTTGCGTCAGCGCACAGTGCAGACCCTAATCTGGACCCAGTGTGCGCCAGAAGTCCTTGTCGCTGCCGCCGGGCAGCCACAGCACCAAGTGACCCGGACCCTGTGCCCCCAGGGGTCACAGGGGGTAAAGCAGGAGTGGTTTTCAAGGCTTCCTGGGCTGACCAGACAGGGACGGAGAAGGAGCTACCAGTGCTGGACGGCCAAGTGGAGGACGCACGGAGAGACCGCGAGGGCTCGCGGAGTCCCTGGCAGAGGAAGCAGCAGAGGCCCAGCACGCCGTGTGGGTGCTCCTGAAACCTGCCGGAGGGTCTCTGACTACACGGACCCTCAATGGAAGTCAGTGTTAAAAGTCAGCCCCACAGTAGCCCGGGGCTCCACTGACGCCGTGGGCCCCTCCTGCCACGACACCGGAGGCCGCTAGTGCCCTGAGGCCTCCCACTGCCCTCTCTCCGTCTGTCCCAGGCATCCTGGTCTCTCCTGTCTGCACAGGACGCGGGGGTATCTGAGAGGGACAGCGTCCACATGACTCCCACCACCGCGCCTCAGTCATCAGTGACCTGCTCCAGGCGCGCAGGCTCTGCAGGGCTCCCCATGCTCTGCGGCTTCAGGTGCTGGCTGGGCGTCCGGGACTGTGTTCCATGGGCACGGGGGACCGTCCACCCACACACGGCAGATCACAGGAGCATCCCAACTGGAGTTGGGGAGCACAGATGCCACGGTCCCGGGGAGTTTGACCAGGACACAAAACACCCTCAGCCCTGGTTTCTGTGAAGGTGGTGGCACAGGGGTCACAGGGGACAGGGTGGGGGGCACACCCATGAACCCCCTGTACTTAGGATATTCTAGCAGGGCATCAGGAAGGCCCAAGCTGGGCCCAGGAGCAGATCCTACGGGACTGCCCGGCTCCTGTGAACCAGCGTCTGGAACCAGCACATGGGGTCTGGGGGTGAGGGCCAGCTGCCAGGCACAGCCATAGGGGACCAGAACTTGGGGACAGATGGCTCCCTGGCCCCTGGGAACACCCTGAATCCCTCAGGAAATGTCAGGCAGATGCCGCCTCAGCTCCCCCTGGAGCCCACCGTAGCATTCAGCTCCTCACCCAATGGGTGATTTTGAACATTTGTTTTAAAGGATCACAAAGTTAGAGAAATTGTCTTAGCCAATTAATCTTCAAAGCTTCCTAAATAGCGCCCTGCCTGCTGGTCTTCTGTCCTTTTCTGCCCAGGCCAAGAAATCCCCACTGAGGAAGCAGCATAAAAACCAGAAAACTGGGAAGTGGCTAGAAATAACCTGGGAGGGGCAGGCGGAGAAAGCTCCCTGACACATAGGGACCCCCACTCCGCAGGTGGGTTTGGGGGAAGCAGCCCCGCAGGTGAGGCAGGGTGTGGATGACTAGGGTGGGGGTCCCCGGGCCTCCTTGGTGACAGGACATGGATAGCTCTCCCTTGAGACAAGGAAAACTCCAGAGGTAGGACCCCGAGGACAGGACGGCAGCGCAGTGCCTCCCCCCCCCCCCCTCCTTCCCGAAGGACCTGTGCTCCAAGATCCCGAGCGACCCCAGTTTCTGGGGTATGTACCTGTTTCCTCTGGACAGGACACTGTTCCTCACAGACTTCCTTCTAAGAGATGGTGATCCTTTTTTTAAAAGAGAAATGTGATTAAGTAAAACCGTTGCCGGGATGCTCGCAGTTTCTCAGCTGGGTGCGTCCCTAAATTCCTGAACCATAAACTCTGCCCAGAACACAGGCGCGCCCCTGGTTCCTCACAGACTGAGGGTGAGAGCAGGCGGTTCTCGAATATGCAAAAGATACATCCCAGAAACTTCAGTTGAAATTGGTCATTTATTTATGAAAAAGTCTACGTGTATTGTTTGCGTTTTAAAATGAGGTTTAAGGTGTCATCAAGAAAAGTGCCATCAGCTTTCAGTGACTAAGGTCACCGTTAGCATTCGCCTCAAAGTCGATGCCAATAACCATGCAAACTAATAACGAAAGAGGAAATGAACAATACTTTTATTTTTTTAAAACCTCAGCACTGAGAATGAATTCTACCTTCTCAGAAGCCACTTTCCTTTACAAAATAAGCCACAGTAGGAGCACAGACCACTCGCTCTTTACACAGTGAAGTCGTGTGTTCACAGAATGCAAACAAAAACCCCGTCAAAAAACCACATTCTCTCATTAACCCGTGAACACAAAGTTGCTTTGGTAAATTCTATCAAGAAAAAATACTTTTCTCCCAAAGCACATCAATAAATATATTAAAAACCGCAAACATACTTATTTTCAGTTAGATAGGACAGAAGAAAGTTTATTTTTACATGAATCTCTGCAGATAAGAAAAATGTGATCTACAGTGCGTATTCCAATCGCGATCTGGCTTTGTCTTCAGATTTTGAGAAACAGCATCATGAACGAGTGTCGCCCGCCTTGCGTCACAGATCTGCACGGTGGTGAGTTACAGGCACTTAGCGTCGCCACTCAAGTGCAGCGACCTGCAGCGGGTCTCAGGGTCCTGACTGCTCCGCCCGCGCGCAGCGCCTCAGACACGGCGCCTTCAGCTCTGGCTCTGACACATGCGCCCAAGTCACAGCCAGCGTGGGTGCAGCTGCAGGGGCCGCAGGGCCACCGCTACCTCCTGAACCCTTTCCCTGAGGACTTGTTACACCAAAAACCACCAGCTTCCCTCTGCATCACCAGACACACCCCCCATTTCAAGGTTCTAACAAACCGGATTTTTATTTTCATGCCACTTAAAACTTGCCGCCCGTTCAAAACTCAGTCAAGTAAGCTTCTTGTTCTATTAAAAAAAGATGGACGGACAGATGGATGGATGGAGGACAGACTGACGCTGTTACCATCAGGAGTCCTGCCACCGGGCCTGTGCGGGTTCCCCCAGGTGAGTTCGCTGTGCAGCACGGACGTGCACGCAGAGCCAACTGGGGGACTGTGTTTTCTCACCAGAGGTATGCACAGTGTCACTGGAGGTTTTTGTTTTTAACCAAAAAAACCCTAAGCCTTTCTTTCCAAACCACCATTGCCTCAGGCAGCCATGGGCGCCGCCTGCAGACACGGCCATCCTGCAAAGGAGCCCTGTGCCCAGTGCGCGGCCCGTCCTTCCTCGGCGTCCGGCAGCAGCCACGGCAACTGGCTCCGTTTGGAAACCAAACACCTGCACGTTATAGAAAAGAGGCACTTGCAGTATTTTATACAGTTTTAACTCCATCAGCAAATTAGTGTTTTCCAAAAACAATTCAGAGAATCAAGTTGCTAAACCTGGTCCACACTTGATGGTACTCTTCAACCTGCAATCACAGAACAGCACGTTTTCAGAAGACCATGAAGATCAAAGCGTCGAAGTTCAGAACGAGTAAGATGAACCCTACAGTAAGAACCACTGTCCCCATCCTCCGTGGACACGGAGACTCCTCTTCCCAGCGCAAGAGATGAAGATGCTTTGCGGAGAGTGGCATTTCATGCTGCATCACATGTAACCTTTGCTTTCCTGGTATTTACGATGAGAAAAAGTTTAATTTGCCAGGTTGAACACAACATAACCTTTGGAAGATTGGTTTCACAGCTGGATCACGGGCTTCTGAGAACAGGAGGGCCCGGCCCTGCCACTACAGTCGAGTGTCAGACACACACACGGATACCACATGCAGGACACGGGGGGCACGGTGGGGACAGGGCACGCAGGGGAGGACAGCAGGGCACAGCTCACGGGACCACATCCAGAAATGCTGGGATTAGAGGGCGCAGATGTTTCCCAGCGTGCTGGGGCTCTCCTCCGTCAGCCCGCGGGGAGGAACGGCCCGATGCGGGCAGCCAGAGAAGGTGCTCTGCTCTCGTCCACACGGGAAAGACCAGAGGACCCGCGGACATATGGACAAACACAGCATGAGACAGCAAACTCTCAGACCTGCACAGAGAGAGAGAAGACACAGGGGCCACGTTAGGAGTTGGGGTTTGGGAACGCTCAGGTGTGTGCACCTCTCTGGTCTGCAGTGGGGCCGGATGGTCACTCCAGCTCCTCCCAGTTGTCCGTCAGGTGGCCTCTGCTCTGCCGTCTGATGCCAACCAGCTTCCCGGCCGACCGGAGGCTCCAGCGGGAGCTGTTCCCTGAGCTTGCCAGGCTGCTGTACTTGCTGCAGCCCTTGCCGTCCTCCTCCCAGCCTGGCCGAGGGGGACGGCCACTCGCTGTGTCACCTGCGTCAGCCGTCACATCTTCAAGAGCAAGTGTTGGAGGCTCCCAACCTTCAATCTCATCTGGTTTCTTAGACTGAATAGTCTGTTTTAAAACCAAATTGTCCCAAAACCCAGACTTCTTCTCTGTCTTCAACTCTTCTCTTAACCGTAAGTTAGTTCTGTGGGAGACAAGACAGCCGAGTGTTGGTGACCCAGTGATCTCAGGGCAATTAGTGTCCACTGTATACACCTAACACTCTTTTTAAAAGTTTAAGTCATTTAGAACATGAACACAAATCTATAATATAAATTTTAATTAAAATTAGTAAAGAAAAGTTAGTCACTGCATATTAATGAAACTGTGAAAGCTGTATTTTAAGGTACCACACTTGGCTATACACAAAGAGCTAGTTTTCTTTTTTTTTTTTTTAAGATTTTATTTATTTATTTGGCAGAGATAGTGACAGCGAGAGAGGGAACACAAGCAAGGGGAGTGGGAGAGGAAGAAGCAGGCTCATAGCGGAGGAGCCCGATGTGGGGCTCGATCCCGTAACGCCGGGATCACGCCCTGAGCTGAAGGCAGATGCTTAACCGCTGCACCACCCAGAGCCCCAAAGAGCTAGTTTTCATACAAGGAAATACTTGAGCAAAGTAGATAACAGGAAATGCAGAGTCCAAATTAAGAAATATGAGGATAAATATTCCATTTATCAAATCCATTTCCAACAGCTATTCACATACACATTGAGCATGCTAGTCAGAAGAAGTGAGTGGCTAATTTGCTGAACACAAACAAGACTCGGACACCAGGGGGCTGGAGACAGGCTGCTGTCATGCCAGCCCGAGGGCAGGGGCATCCCTGGGGCACCATGGTGCACCCACAGCCCAGGCCGCACCCCCTAGAGTTCCATGCACTGGACAGAGGGACCCTGCAGATGCTGACCCCAGGGACCCCGGCCCACAGCCCTCCGTGGGGGGGAGGGCAGGGAATAATAAGGAGGCATCCCCGCCATGGGGCTGAAGCAGGGCTGTCTGGGTGCCCTTGGCCCACACAGCAGCTCATTGTGGCCAGGCCCACTGAGGCTCACCTCCCATCAAACATGCCACTGGCAATCCCACTCAGTTCTGACTTATCTTTCCATGTTTAAATCTACTTTTTAAAATTCTGTTTATAATAAACAGCAATATATCAGTTTAAATATATGCAATTTTCTAAAATCTTTTACAGTTCACCAATCCTTTGCATTTTTAACGTTTTCTGCCCCTTGATTTTCTGCAGTTAGTAAACATCTCACACATGGCAAGCTGCTTGAAGGCCGAGTGCAATTTCCAATTGAGTTCAAGTGTTGGTCTGGGAAACCTTCTTTCGTTCCTCCCATAAGCTCTCAAGGTGCTTGCGGCGGCTACCCCTGTGACCTTCTCCCAGAAGCGCATCTTTCTCTCTCTCTTTCTTCTGTTTCCACAGCATCAAAATGAGCACAAGGCGTTTCTGTCCTCTCACCTCCCGTCCGCCTCCTCGCACCTCCCGCTGGGCCCCACGGAGACTTACCCTTTGGACTTGGGGGATTTGCATCTTTCCAGCAGGTGCTGTTCATCGTCTTTATTAAACAGAGAAGTTACTTCTTTCCAACCTCGGAAACTTGCTCCCTGAACCTAAAAGGTTAGAAAAAGATCAACTCTGACAGAGGAAAGAAACAGAAGACAGTTCTGGATCCAGTCACCGTGGAGCCTCAAGTGAGCAAGAGCGCCGTCCCCAGCTCCCCGTGCTCGAACAGGCTGGGGGCCCGAGCCAGACGGGAAGTCCCACACGTCAGGCTGTGTCTGGCTCTGCGCAGATCCCAAGGTCTGCATTAAGAAGGAAGGAACGGAGGGAAAGGAAGGGCCCTGGGCCTGATGCCTGCCCCGCGAACTCACTCGGTTTCCAGGGTCGCACAGCTCGGCCTGGATGGCTTTACTTTTTTTGTGAGGGAGAGAAGGGGCTGGAGGAGAGTGTAATAGTCCGAAATGTTAAACACGTAACACGACCTAAAGCAACCCCGGAAACTGGACCGGGAGGCTGCGCG
>NW_024425341.1:26405280-26413643 GCF_017311325.1 Ursus maritimus | reverse complement strand
ACAACAGCGGACGGCGCTGGCATCCGCCTCTGAGAGTCTGACGCCACGGAAGCCGGCTCACTGGGCCGCGGTGGCCCGAGGCCAGGGTCAGCTGCTGCAGGCGCCCGGTGCCCCTGCGGTCCCGACGGAGCAGGCCCGGCCCAGTCCGCGGTCTCAGGAGCCTGCCGCGCCACCCTATGGACACAGACTCGAGCGGGGCGCCGAGGGGAGCACGGAGTAAGGCGGGACGCCGGGAGACCGGGTCGCACAAGAGCGCTGCACAGCTGGGGCCCGTCGCCCTTCGAGGCCAGGGACGGCAGTGCTCACGCGGCCGGGGCTAACCAGCCCAGGGAGAAGAGGAGGACGACGTCCGCTCAGCACACAGGAGCCGGGGGGGGCGGCCAGGCGCGAGGTCCAGCACTCTGCCAGGGCCCCAGGATCCCAGCGTGCCTCCCTGATGAGCCCGCCGGGCGAGGCCTACGCTCTTCCAGGGGCTCTGCTGCGGGACCTGGTTCCGCTGCTCCCGGCGAGGCGCTGGCCGGTCTGGGGACCACGTGCCAGGGACCACCTCTCAGCACACGGCCGGCAGTCCCAGGCCCTCCTGCCCCCGGTTCTCATGGACACTCATTAGCTTCCTGGGTGTCACGCAGTTCCCAGCGGTGAATTGTCCGTCTCTCCCAGTCCGGCCTCCCCTGAAGCCGGGTGCTCACGAGCGCCTCCCGGACGCTCCAGACTTGTCAGACACGTTCGCTAGGTGCAGGAGGCCAGGACACGGGTCCCGAAGGGCCGAGGTTCTTTCCCGTCACATCCTGCCCCGGTCCGGGTCCTCAGCGGCCGCCATCCCGACCTGCGGCTGCTCCGAGACATGCGCGCCACGTGGGTTGGACACCGCTCACTTTGACCATTCACAGCATTTCTGGGGGCACCGCCTGTGAGACCACAAAGCCACAGACGCTCCTCTGACGGCTCCTGAGAGGCGAAGGCAGCTCGGACGGAAGTGGGGCAGCACGCGCTAGCCGGGGCGCGGAGCCGCCTGGGGGCCTCACAGGTGAGGACGCAGAGCTGCACTCGCTGCAGCCCGCAGACCCGGGCGCGGAAGTGCGGGGCACGCACGCGGCTCTTCTGCCACAAACAATCGAGGCTCCTCCCGCGAGACGGCAGGATGCCAATCACAGGAAGATCACTACCGTCTGCTCTCATGCACCCAAATACTCAAGTCCTCCGGAAAGAACTGCAGTTGGCGTTGCAGGAGGTACGGAGACGCGGAAGGAAGGCGGTCCAAAGAGGCCAACTTCCAGCCGCAGAGAAACCAGCCCTGGGGTGTGCAGACGCCGCGACAGCTGCGATGGAGCGTGGCAGCGGACGCTGGAAGAGAGGACCCCAGGGACTCTCACCACAAGCAGAAGTGTTTCTGAGAGGATGAATGTCAGCGGGAATCGTGGGGATCACTTCACAGCAGGCGTCAATCACGCCATCGTGCCATCAGCCGCGCAGTGTCCACTGTTTCTCGAAAGACGCCGGGAGGAGCCGCAGCCGAGGCCGATGCGCCCTCCCCACACGGTAGCGAACAACTGCCGGAGCGCCCGACACCGCCAGTCTGGGGGAGTACGGACTCCCGCTGAAGCGGGCAGCGCTGCCCTCCGCACTTGCACGCGGGCCTCGCCGCGCCCCGCCCAGTGCCTCCCGTCCGTTCCCGCCACGTGACCCGCAGACGCACCAACGACCGCAGCCCGGGAGGGGCACGCAGCGCACCCGCACGCGTGGCGCGCTTCCTCCGGGTCCGCCACCACCGTGGAAAGAGTCCGCGAGCCGGTCTCAGACCCAAATCGGCCTCACACGGCCCAGCTTCGGTACCGTACACGCCAGCCTTCACCCCACTCTCGCCGCCCCCGGTGACACGGTGACACGGCGCCCGGGACAGCCGCCAGCTGACAGGAGGGCGAGGCTCCCGGCAGCACACGTCCAGGGTCACGGCTGTGACACAGCCTCGGAGGCACCACACGTCAGCAGAACAAGTGAGCAACACTCTCTCCGGGAAGGGGAGTTATTAGAAGAGGCGGAAGTCACACAAAACAACAGCGATAAGATGATAAATGGCAGCAGAGACACACAAAGCAGAGGAGTCCCGCAGTGAGTCCCCATGACACCAGGGGCAGACCCGTGCTTGGCCTGGAGGGCCGTCCGATTCGACTCTGGTCCTGAACACGCGTTACACCGCCGAACAGGCTCTGCGTCTTGTGCCAGGAAGGGCCCGAGGGAACATCACAGATGCACTCGGACGCGACCGCAGTCACCCCACAGGTCCCAGCCGGCTCCTGACCTCAGGGGAGCCACCATCCCAAACGCCCTTCTGAAGGGTGCCAGGACTGGTCTGCTCACAAGGACTCTGAGCTTCTCCTGGGATGCTGTGTCTAGACGGGCATCTTTGTCCCGTCTGGGGGCAGGACACACCACCAAAGGTGAAACAGGCCCAGCGCCTCCTGGAGACACAGGATCGGGCTTCAGAGTTCTTTACAACTAAGGTTAGGTTCAGGGAGACATGACAGCCAGAAAACGAAGACAAAATGATGCTCTATAGCCGAGTGGTA
The DNA here is from genome assembly GCF_017311325.1 of Ursus maritimus. Taxonomy (NCBI): domain Eukaryota; kingdom Metazoa; phylum Chordata; class Mammalia; order Carnivora; family Ursidae; genus Ursus; species Ursus maritimus. The sequence goes on along the minus strand of NW_024425341.1, from coordinate 26,411,076 downwards.
CCCAGACTGCAGAAATGAGAAAATGAGCTTCAGCACAGAACAAGGTGTCCCTTTTGCCCAGACCTCAGCTGCACCTCACTTCATGCCCCATGAGGAAAAGCTGTGAAATCATCCGTAAGTGACAAAATTCTTTCTGCTAGAGCAACTTAGCAGAAGTGCCTCCTCACCAAATCGCTCAGAGGCCAGATGACATTTGGAGACAGCACAAAATCCAAAACACGCCGCGAGCACATGTCTACCTGGCCTCACAGATTCCCAAAGCTCTGAGTACAACATACAAATGGATATCTATGAACGGTCACACAGAAAAATTCGGAACAGCTCTTAATGCACAAGCAAAATGAAAAGTAAAATGAAGAAAAAGAAACATGAAATAACCCAGAAATTCTAGAACTGAATAATCCCTGAGGAGAAAAATTCAAGAGCTTCAACAGCTGACCTGACAATGCAGAAAAAGAGTGAGTGACCTTGTGAAATTATCCAACTAGAAGAGCAAAAAAGAAAACGCATGAAGAAAGCCTCTATGAGAATTATTCCCACATTATGGGAATTCCTGAGAAGAGAAAGAGAGAGTATATTTAAAGCAGTAATGACTGAAAGCTTCCAAACCTGGGGACAGAAATGGACATCCAGACCCACAAGGCCCAGGGGACCAAACAGGCTGAGCGTGAAGACGGCTAGAGGTACACTGTAATTACATTTCAAAGACAAAGAGAAACTTTGAGAGAAACAAGAAAACCGAGACAAGTTACATCTAAGGAACCAACCTTACATGGGGTAATTTCTCACTACAAACTCTTGGGGCCGGAACGAGATGATGTATTCAAAGTATTTACAGACAAAACCCTGTTAACCAGGATTTCTATACCTGGCACAGCTGTCCTTCCTAGAAATGAGGGGAGATAAACACTTTCTTTAAATAAACAAAATTGAAGGAGCTCACAGCCACTAGGCCTGCCCTCATTAAAGCTAAAAGGAGTCTTCTTAGGCGGAGTAACAATCCAATTAACATCTTAAAAACATGAGAAGGGAATGTAACACTCACTGGTAAAAGTAAATTTATAGTTATCAATTCTGTAATATAGTCATAGTGGATACGTAATTCATAAACTTTAAAGATTAAAAAACAGTAAAAATAACCTAACTATAACATTCTGTCATTGGATCACAATATAAGAAATACATGAAACTGTAGCCTCAACAACCTACAATGTGAGAGGGGAAGAAAAGTGGCAAGTTGAGAACATACTGAAGTAGTAGTAAACTGTTTTACAAAATCCTCATGATAACTACAGGAAAAACCTGTAGTGATTACACAAAGAACATTCTAAAAGTTAAGCATACTGATACAAAAAGACATCAAAATACACAAAAAAAAAAAAAAAAAGGGCAAGATAAAGCAAGGAACAATGTGTCTATAAAACAGCCAGAGAACAATCGAAATGACGTAGTTAAGTCCTTATCTACCAACATTTAAATATAAAAAAATCAAATTCTCAATCAAAAAAACATACAATGTGAATAAATAAAAATACAAGATCCAGATGTGCTGCCTACAAGAGATTCACTTTTAGTCCTTAAAGACACATGTAGACTGAGATAGAAGGTATGGAAAAGATTTCAAACATTGGTAACCAAAAGTAGGAGTAGCTATCTTCAGATCAAACAAAATAGACCTTAAAAATGGTAAAAGAGACAAAGAAGGTCATTACATGATAATAAAGGGGCCAATCCATCGAGAGGAACATGACAATTATGAAAATATTTATGCTCCCAACATCAGAGCACCTGTGCACATTAAGCAAAAACTAACGGGCTGGAAGGAAAAATAAACTGATACAGCAGTAGTGGGGTGCGCCCCCACCGTCAACAGAGTCATCAGACAAGCATCGGTAGGAAGCGGGATCTGAACCTCAGACTAGCCAGCAGACTGCACAGAGTGTTCTACGAGACAGTGCGACACTCTTTAGTACGTGTGGCGGGTCTTCTCTGACCACAAGTGTAAAACTAAAGGGAAATGAATGAAGGAGGAAGCGGGTAATTCCCAGGAATGCCTGGAAATTGAGAAAAACATTCTTCTAAATGAACACATTTGAATCAAAGAAGATATTAAAGGAAAATAAAAAATCCTGAGACAAAAACGGAAAACAAAATACAAAAACATGTGGGATGCAGCAAAAGCTGTTCTAAGAGGAAATTCCTACAGAAACAGATCTCAGGTAAACAACGTAACACTATGCCTCAAGGCCCTACAGAAAGAACAGACTAGGCCCAAAGTCGACAGAGCAGAAGGAAATGGTAAAGATTAGAGGAGGGGGCGCCGGGAGCTCAGCGGTGAAGCAGCTGCCTTCGGCTCAGGTCATGACTCGGGGTCCTGGGACATAAAGACACATGCAGACTGCAGAGTCCTGCATCCGACCTGCTCAGTGGGAGTGTGCTTCTCCCTCTGCCTCTGCTCGCTCACCTGTACACACCGGCTTTCTCTCCAATAAATAAAATCCTTAAACAAAACACAGATTTTACCACAGCAAGAAAAATCATATCAAAGCTGAATGGTGACGAATGAGCCACAACATTTCAATGATGAGGACAAAAGGAATATAATACCAAAATGCCTCTGAAAAACAGAAACTAGTGCAGGGACACAGCATTCTGGTCGGTTCCGCGACTTCCCCAGAGCTGTGGGCGCTGGTCAGTCAGATGCTGTGTAATAATGTCAATACTCAGGTCAATACTTTATAAGCCATTTAATGTGTGTACTTTTAAAGGTATTTAAGTTCATGGAGGTCAGGGGAGAAAATTAAAAATCTTTGGTAGGCTAGGTATCCCAATGTTTATAGGAAGCCACCTATCTCACGGATGATGTGGTGGCAGAGTTCAAGGTCAACATTTCAGTTTACCTCACGAGGTCTGAGGTGTGCGATGCAGTGTGTGATCTGGTGCGGGACTGTCTCACCTATAATCGCTTGCACCTGCATGCATCTCCTTGTAATAGAGGGCAAAGAGGTGAGCGCACGAAACCCCGGGGCCCGCCCTCTGTCCAGCGAAACACAAGTCAGGATTTCCTGCAGGAGCGCTTTCAGATGCAAGGAAGGGTTGCGGTGTGTGTCCTGGCAGCAAAAAGGCGACAGGAAGTTCCTGGAGCCTCTCCCAGCACCAGCCCGGCCGCACCGCCATCCTGCCCTGCTGAGGACCGGTGGAGACAACAGTTACCCGCTCGAATTGTGTCCCAGTGGGGACAGCAGAGTCTGCTGTGTCTCAGAGGAGCAGCGGACAGAGCCACAGCCAGGCCAAGGGTTTCAATTGCGATTACAATCTAAAAAGCCTCATTTTTTTTTCAGACCACTCTAAATTTTAGAACTCACAACAGTCTTAACGTCTAGCATGAAGTTGTTGAGAAATTGGTAATCCTGGAGAAAAGCAGTTCATAACCCAGTTCAGGGCTCAATTTCCAACTGTCAGGTGCCTGGCCCTCTTACAGAACTGAGTCATCAGGACACGGGGACAGTTCTCATGGTGCACTCCAGCACCCACAGAGCACGTGCCTTGGAAAGGCCATAGAGGGCTATGGTCCCACTGCTGCTGTCACAGAAACCGAGACGCTGCACCGGGCCCGGGGGAGGGTGGCCCGGCCTTTCTGCTGGGCGCCCTGGGCGGCACTGGCGGCAAGAGGGCAACGCACAATCCTGGGCACTGCCTGTTCAAACTGTCACCCAAAGGCCCCATTCAGATGACACAAGGCAGTACGGTGACGGGAGCAGCCCTATCACGCCACTGAGACATGTGGCTGAACTGGAGCAGCAATGCCCCTGGGTCCTTGGGTTCTGGTAAGTGTGAGCTACTGGCCTGCCCGTCCCTGCGATTTCCCCTCCATCAAAGTGAGGCAGGAGCACTGCTCCGTTCCTGGAGATACAGCCTTCCCGCGAGATGCCAGGAGCACAGCGGGCCTCCGCCAAGTCCACAGGACAGGGCGGCCCTGGGAACTCCTGAGCCTCTTCGGGCGGCGCGATGTGTATCCGCCCACGGGCCGTTCTCCCTATTAAGCTGGCACAAGCGAGAAGCTCAGAGACTCCTTAAAGCAGAGAAGCAACAGCACATGATGCAGTTTGCTCTGAAATCACATTCTGTACAGCTGTGCCTTGCACGCGGGAATTCCTCGGCGAGGAACCTGCACCTCAAGGTGACCTCCACCCTCGGCCGCTTGTTCCTCACGTGCACAACATGGCGGCTACGCTGCTCACAGCCACACACACGTATAGGTGTTCTAACACCACGACAAGCGTCTGCCATCAATCGCCAGCGACACTGCAAGGGGATGTGCCCATCGAGGTCACTTTCACCGCTCCGAGAATGTTTAGCTCTTCCTTTCCGTATCCCGACCATGGACCCGGTCCCCTCGGGATTATCCATGTAGACAGAAGGGGGAGAGGCGTCCAGGACTCGAAACCAAGCACAAAGAAGACGCACCCTGACTTCCCCACCTGACGCCCACCTGCATGGGGCTCGGCGAGACAGAGTGGGGGGGCGTGGGCCCAGCTAGCAAGGCGGGGCCGTGTGGCCCAAGCAAGCTGCCAGCGAGGCGTGCGCACAAATCCGAATCCCCACTGCGTGCTGGCCCCTGTGTGCGTAGCTGCATGCCCGCTTCTGTGTGGACTACACGTCCGTGTTGCAGTAGATATTCATGTTAACAGTCTGCGTGAAGTGTTCCCAAGTCTGTACATTCACATCTCTCTGGGAGGCGTGCCCTTCTATGCAGACAGACCCGAAGAAAGAACCGGGTGGCTGGAAGACAGAAATTAGAGATTCACCGGCCTTCCTTTAGCACATTTTAAATTTTATGTGTGTGTAGTTTAGGCAGTTATAAAAAACATACCACAGATGGAGGGTGGCTGAACCCACATTTCATTCTCACAGTTCTAGGAGATCAATCCCTATTTCGTCCACACGTTGGTGTTCTTAAAGAAAAGGAAGAAAGAAAAACAAGGCTTATTCAGGGACGGCAGTGCTCACGCGGCCGTGGCTGAAACAGCCCAGGGAGAAGAGGAGGACGGACGTCCGCTCAGCACACAGGAGCCGGGGGTGGGCGTCAGGGCGCGAGGGTCCAGCACCTCTGCCAGGGCCCCAGGATCCCACAGCGGCCTCCCTGATGAGCCCGTCGGGCGAGGCCACGTCTTTCCAGGGGCTCTGCTGCGGGACCTGGTTCCGCTGCTCCCGGCAGGCGCTGGCCGGTCTGGGGGACCCCCACGTGCCAGGGACCACCTCTCAGCAGCACGGCCGTGCAGTCCCAGGCCCTCCTGCCGCCCCGCGTTCTCATGGACACTCATTAGCTTCCTGGGTGTCACGCAGTTCCCAGCGGTGAATTGTCCGTCTCTCCCCCCAGTCCGGCCTCCCCTGAAGCCGGGTGCTCACGGGCGCCTCCCCGGACGTTCCAGACTTGTCAGACACGTTTCGCTAGGTGCAGGAGGCCAGGACACGGGGTCTCCCGAAGGGCCGAGGTTCTTTCCCGTCACATCCTGCCCCGGGTCCGGGTCCCTCAGCGGCCGCCCCACCCCGACCCTGCGGCTGCTCCGAGCATGCGCGCCACGTGGGGTTGGACACCGTTCACTTTGACCATTCACAGCATTTCTGGGGGCAATCGCCTGTGAGACCACAAGCCACAGACGTCCTCTGACGGCTCCTGAGAGGCGAAGGCAGCTCGGACGGAAGTGGGGCAGCACGCGCTAGCCGGGGGCGCGGGAGCCGCCTGGGGGGCCTCACAGGTGAGGACGCAGAGCTGCACTCGCTGCAGCCCAGACC
>NW_024425341.1:26339611-26405270 GCF_017311325.1 Ursus maritimus | reverse complement strand
TCTCTCTTTCTTCTGTTTCCACAGCATCAAAATGAGCACAAGGCGTTTCTGTCCTCTCACCTCCCGTCCGCCTCCTCGCACCTCCCGCTGGGCCCCACGGAGACTTACCCTTTGGACTTGGGGGATTTGCATCTTTCCAGCAGGTGCTGTTCATCGTCTTTATTAAACAGAGAAGTTACTTCTTTCCAACCTCGGAAACTTGCTCCCTGAACCTAAAAGGTTAGAAAAAGATCAACTCTGACAGAGGAAAGAAACAGAAGACAGTTCTGGATCCAGTCACCGTGGAGCCTCAAGTGAGCAAGAGCGCCGTCCCCAGCTCCCCGTGCTCGAACAGGCTGGGGGCCCGAGCCAGACGGGAAGTCCCACACGTCAGGCTGTGTCTGGCTCTGCGCAGATCCCAAGGTCTGCATTAAGAAGGAAGGAACGGAGGGAAAGGAAGGGCCCTGGGCCTGATGCCTGCCCCGCGAACTCACTCGGTTTCCAGGGTCGCACAGCTCGGCCTGGATGGCTTTACTTTTTTTGTGAGGGAGAGAAGGGGCTGGAGGAGAGTGTAATAGTCCGAAATGTTAAACACGTAACACGACCTAAAGCAACCCCGGAAACTGGACCGGGAGGCTGCGCGACGGCGCTGGCATCCGCCTGAGAGTCTGACGCCACGGAAGCCGGCTCACTGGGCCGCCGGGTGGCCCGAGAGCCAGGGTCAGCTGCTGCAGGCAGCCCGGTGCCCTGCGGTCCCGACGGGAGCAGGCCCGGCCCAGTCCGCGGTCTCAGGAGCCTGCCGCGCCACCCTATGGACACAGACTCGAGAGCGGGGGCGCCGAGGGGGAGCAGCCGGCAAGGCGGGACGCCGGGAGACCGGGTCGCACAAGACGCGGCACAGCTGGGGCCCGTCGCCCTTCGAGGCCAGGGACGGCAGTGCTCACGCGGCCGTGGCTGAAACAGCCCAGGGAGAAGAGGAGGACGGACGTCCGCTCAGCACACAGGAGCCGGGGGTGGGCGTCAGGGCGCGAGGGTCCAGCACCTCTGCCAGGGCCCCAGGATCCCACAGCGGCCTCCCTGATGAGCCCGTCGGGCGAGGCCACGTCTTTCCAGGGGCTCTGCTGCGGGACCTGGTTCCGCTGCTCCCGGCAGGCGCTGGCCGGTCTGGGGGACCCCCACGTGCCAGGGACCACCTCTCAGCAGCACGGCCGTGCAGTCCCAGGCCCTCCTGCCGCCCCGCGTTCTCATGGACACTCATTAGCTTCCTGGGTGTCACGCAGTTCCCAGCGGTGAATTGTCCGTCTCTCCCCCCAGTCCGGCCTCCCCTGAAGCCGGGTGCTCACGGGCGCCTCCCCGGACGTTCCAGACTTGTCAGACACGTTTCGCTAGGTGCAGGAGGCCAGGACACGGGGTCTCCCGAAGGGCCGAGGTTCTTTCCCGTCACATCCTGCCCCGGGTCCGGGTCCCTCAGCGGCCGCCCCACCCCGACCCTGCGGCTGCTCCGAGCATGCGCGCCACGTGGGGTTGGACACCGTTCACTTTGACCATTCACAGCATTTCTGGGGGCAATCGCCTGTGAGACCACAAGCCACAGACGTCCTCTGACGGCTCCTGAGAGGCGAAGGCAGCTCGGACGGAAGTGGGGCAGCACGCGCTAGCCGGGGGCGCGGGAGCCGCCTGGGGGGCCTCACAGGTGAGGACGCAGAGCTGCACTCGCTGCAGCCCAGACCCGGGCGCGGAAGGGTGCGGGGCACGCACACGGCTCTTCGCCACAAACAACGAGGGCTCCTCCCGGCGGAGACGGCGGTGCCAATCACAGGAAGATCACTACCGTCTGCTCTCATGCACCCAAATACTCAAGTCCTCCGCAAAGAACTGCAGTTGGCGTTGCAGGAGGTACGGGGAAGGCACGGAAGGAAGGCGGTCCAAAGAGGCCAACTTCCAGCCGCAGAGAAACCAGCCCTGGGGTGTGCAGACGCACGACAGCTGCGATGGAGCGTGGCAGACGGGACGCGGGAAGAGAGGACCCCAGGGACTCTCACCACAAGCAGAAGTGTTTCTGAGAGGATGAATGTCAGCGGAACGGGTCGTGGGGATCACTTCACAGCAGGCGTCAATCACGCCATCGTGCCGTCCGGCCACGGTGTCCACTGTTTCTCAGAAAGACGTCGGGGAGGAGCCGCAGCCGAGGGGCCGATGCGCCTCCCCCACACGGTAGCGAACAACTGCCGGAGAAGCGCCCGACACCGCCAGTCTGGGGAGTACGGACCTCCGCACGCGGAACGCGCTGCCCTCCCCGCACTCTGCACGCGGGCCTCCGCCGCGCCGGCCGCCCAGTGCCTCCCGTCCCGTTCCCGCTCACGTGACCCGCAGACGCACCAACGACCGCAGCCCGGGGAGGGGGCACGCGCGCACCCGCAGCACGTGGCGCGCTTCCCTCCGGGTCCGCCCACCACCGTGTGGAAGAGTCCGCGAGCCGGTCTCAGACCCAAATCGGCCTCACACGGCCCACTTCGTACCGTACACGCCCAGCCTTCACCCCCACCTCGCCGCCCCGTGACACGGTGACACGGCGCCCGGGGACAGCCGCCAGCTGACAGGAGGGCGAGGCTCCCGGCAGCACACGTCCAGGGTCACGGCTGTGACACAGCCTCGGAGGCACCACACGTCAGCAGAACAAGTGAGCAACACTCTCTCCGGGAAGGGGAGTTATTAGAAGAGGCGGAAGTCACACAAAACAACAGCGATAAGATGATAAATGGCAGCAGAGACACACACAAAGCAGAGGAGTCCCGCAGTGAGTCCCCATGACACCAGGGGCAGACCCGTGCTTGGCCTGGAGGGGGCCGTCTCCGATCTCGACTCTGGTCCTGAACACGCGTTACACACGCCGAACAGGCTCTGCGTCTTGTGCCAGGAAGGGCCCGAGGGAACATCACAGATGCACTCGGACGCGACCGCAGTCACCCCACAGGTCCCAGCCGGCCCTGACCTCAGGGGAGCCACCATCCCAAACGCCCTTCTGAAGGGTGCCAGGACTGGGTCTGCTCACAAGGACCTGAGCTTCTCCTGGGATGCTGTGTCTAGACGGGGCATCTTTGTCCCGTCTGGGGGCAGGACACACCACCAAAGGTGAAACAGGCCCAGCGCCTCCTGGAGACACAGGATCGGGGCTTCAGAGTTCTTTACAACTAAGGTTAGGTTCAGGGAGACATGACAGCCAGAAAAACGAAGACAAAATGATGTTCTATAGCCCGAGTGGTACCCAAGACTGCAGAAATGAGAAAATGAGCTTCAGCACAGAACAAGGTGTCCCTTTTGCCCAGACCTCAGCTGCACCTCACTTCATGCCCCATGAGGAAAAAGCTGTGAAATCATCCGTAAGTGACCAAAATTCTTTCTGCTAGAGCAACTTAGCAGAAGTGCCTCCTCACCAAATACGTTCAGAGGCCAGATGACATTTGGAGACAGCACAAAATCCAAAACACGCCCTCGAGCACATGTTCCACTGGCCCCACGAGATTCCAAGCTCTGAGTACAACATACAAATGGATATCTATGAACGGTCACACAGAAAATTCAGAGTAACGCTCTTAATGCACAAGCAAAATGAAAAGTAAAATGAAGAAAAAGAAACATGAAATAACCCAGAAATTCTAGAACTGAATAATCCCTGAGGAGAAAAATTCAAGAGCTTCAACAGCTGACCTGACAATGCAGAAAAAGAGTGAGTGACCTTTGAAATTATCCAACTAGAAGAGCAAAAAGAAAAACGCATGAAGAAAGCCTATGAGAATTATTCCCACATTATGGGAATTCCTGGAGAAGAGAAAGAGACGAAGTATATTTAAAGCAGTAATGACTGAAAGCTTCCAAACCTGGGGACAGAAATGGACATCCAGACCCACAAGGCCCAGGGGACCTCAAACAGGCTGAACGTGAAGACGGCTAGAGGTACACTGTAATTACATTGTCAAAGACAAAGAGAGAACTTTGAGAGAAACAAGAGAAACCAGACAAGTTACATCTAAGGAACCAACCTTACATGGGGTAATTTCTCACCACAAACTCTTGGGGCCAGGAAACGATGGGATGATGTATTCAAAGTATTTACAGACAAAACCCTGTTAACCAGGATTTCTATACCTGGCACAGCTGTCCTTCAGAAATGAGGGGAGATAAACACTTTCTTTAAATAAACAAAATTGGAAGGAGCTCACAGCCACTAGGCCTGCCCTCCATAAAACGCTAAAAGGAGTCTTCTAGGCGGAAGTAACAAAATGCCAATTAACATCATAAAAACATGAGAAGGGAATGTAACACTCACTGGTAAAAGTAAATTTATAGTTGCTCAATTCTGTAATATAGTCATAGTGGTACGTAATTCACTTAAAACTTTAAAGATTAAAAAACAGTAAAAATAACCTAACTATAACATTCTGTCATTGGATACACAATATAAGAAATACGTAAACTGTAGCCTCAACAACCTACAATGTGAGAGGGAGGGGAAGTAAAAGTGGCAAGTTGAGGAACACTACTGAAGTAATCAGTAAACTGTTTTACAAAATCCTCATGATAACTACAGGGAAAAACCTGTAGTGATTACACAAAAGAACATTCTAAAAAGTTAAGCATACTGATACCAAAAGACATCAAAATACAAAAAAAAAAAAAAAAAAGGGCAAGATAAAAAGCAAGGAACAATGTGTCTATAAAACAGCCAGAGAACAATCAAGAAAATGACAATAGTTAAGTCCTTATCTACCAACATTTAAATATAAAAAAATCAAATTCTCCAATCAAAAAACATACAGTAACTGAATAAATAAAAATACAAGATCCAAAGATGTGCTGCCTACAAGAGATTCACTTTAGTCATAAAGACACATGTAGACTGAGATAGAAGGTATGGAAAAAGATTTCAAACAAATGGTAACCAAAAAAAGTAGGAGTAGCTATCTTCAGATCAAACAAAATAGACCTTAAAAATGGTAAAAAGAGACAAAGAAGGTCATTACATGATAATAAAGGGGCCAATCCATCAAGAAGACATGACAATTGTAAATATTTATGCTCCCAACATCAGAGCACCTGTGCACATTAAGCAAAAACTAACGGAGCTGGAAGGAAAAATAAACTGATACAGCAGTAGTGGGGAATTTAACGCCCCACCGTCAACAGGGGTCATCCAGACAAAGCATCGGTAAGGAAACGGGATCTGAACACTCAGACTAACCCAGCAGACACACACAGAGTGTTCTGAGAACAGTGCGACACACTCTTCAGGCACGTGTGGCGGGTCTTCTCTGACCACAAGGGTGTAAAACTAGAAATGAATGAAGGAGGAAAACGGGTAATTCAGGAATGCCTGGAAATTGAAAAACATTCTTCTAAATGAACATTTGAATCAAAGAAGATATTAAAGGGAAAATAAAAAATCCTGAGACAAAAACGGAAAACAAAATACAAAAACATGTGGGATGCAGCAAAAGCTGTTCTAAGAGGGAAATTCCTACAGAAACAAGATCTCAGGTAAACAACGTAACACTATGCCTCAAGGCCCTACAGAAAGAACAGACTGAGCCCAAAGTCGGCAGAACGAAGGAAATGGTAAAGATTAGAGGAGGGGGGCGCCGGGGAGCTCAGCCGGTGAAGCAGCTGCCTTCGGCTCAGGTCATGATCCCGGGGTCCTGGGACATAAAGACACATGCAGACTGAGAGTCCTGCATCCGGCTTCCTGCTCAGTGGGGAGTGTGCTTCTCCCTCTGCCTCTGCTCGCTCTCACCTGTACACACCCGCTTTCTCTCCAATAAATAAAATCTTTAAACAAAACACAGATTTTACCACAGCAAGAAAAATCATATCAAAGCTGAATGGTGACGAATGAGCCACAGCATTTCAATGATGAGGACAAAGGGAATATAATACCAAAATGCCTCTGAAAAACAGAAACTAGTGCAGGGAGCACAGCATTCTGGTCGGTTCCTTGACGCCACAGAGCTGTGGGCGCTGGTCCAGTCCAGATGCTGTGTAATGTCAATACTCAGGTCAATACTTTATAAAAGCCATTTAATGTGTGTACTTTTTAAAGGTATTTAAGTTCATAGGTCAGGGGAGAAAATTAAAAATCTTTGGTAGGCTAGGTATCCCAATGTTTATAGGAAGCCACCTATCTCACGGATGATGTGGTGGCAGAGTTCAAGGTCAGCATTTCAGTTTACCTCACGAGGTCTGAGGTGTGCGATGCAGTGTGTGATCTGGTGCACGGGACTGTCTCACCCCTATAATCGCTTGCACCCTGCATGCATCTCCTTGTGTAGAGGGCAAAGAGGTGAGCGCACGAGAAACCCCGGGGCCCCGCCCTCTGTCCCAGCGGAGCACAAGTCCAGGATTTCCTGCAGGAGCGCTTTCGAATGCAAGGAAGGGTTGCGGTGTGTGTCCTGGCAACAAAAGGCGACGGGAAGTTCCCTGGAGCCTCTCCCCAGCACCAGCCCCGGCCACCGCCATCCCTGCCCTGCTGAGGACGGTGGAGACAACAGTTACCCCGCTCCGGAGTGTCCCAGTGGGGACAGCAGAGTCTGCTGTGTCTCAGAGGAGCAGCGGACAGAGCCACAGCCAGGCCAAGGGTTTCAATTACGATACAATCTAAAAAGCCTCATTTTTTTTCAGACCACTCTAAATTTTAGAACTCACAACAGTCTTAACGTCTAGCCACTCTGAAGTTATTGAGAAATTGGTAATCCTGGAGAAAACGGATTTCATAACCCAGTTCAGGGCTCCAGTTCCAACTGTCAGGTGCCTGGCCCTCTTACAGAACTGAGTCATCAGGACACGGGGACAGTTCTCATGGTGCACTCAGCACCCACAGAGCACGTGCCTTGGAAAGGCCATAGAGGGCTATGGTCCCACTGCTGCTGTCACAGAAACCGAGACGCTGCACCGGGCCCGGGGGAGGGGGTGACCGGCCTTTCTGCTACAGGGCGCCCTGGGCCGGCACTGACGGCAAGAGGGGCAGCACAATCCTGGGCACTGCCTGTTCAAACTGTCACCCAAAAGGCCATTCAGATGACACAAAGGCAGTACGGTGACGAGCAGCCCTATGCGCCACTGAGGGCATGTGGCTGAACTGGAGCAGCAATGCCCCTGGGTCCTTGGGTTCTGGTAAGTGTGACACTGGCCTGCCCCGTCCCTGCGATTTCCCCTCCATCCAAAGTGAGGCAGGAGCACTGCTCCGTTCCTGGAGAATACAGCCTTCCCGAGATGCCAGGAGCACAGCGGGCCTCCGCCAAGTCCACAGGACAGAGGCGGCCCTGGGAACCACAGGCCTCTTCGGGCGAGGCGCAGTGTGTATCCGCCCCACAGACCGTTCTCCCCTATTAAGCTGGCACAAGCGAGAAGCTCCAGAGACTCCTTAAAGCAGAGAAGCAACAGCACATGATGCAGTTTGCTCTGAAAATCACATTCTGTACAGCTGTGCCCCACGCAGGGGCCCTCGGCGGGGAACCTGCACCTCAAGGTGACCTCCTGCCCTCGGCCGCTTGTTCTCACGTGCACAACATGGCAGCTGCACTCGCTCACAGCCACACACACGTATAGGTGTTCCTAACACACGACAAACGTCTGCCATCAATCGCCAGCGACACTGCAGGGATGTGCCCATCGGGTCACTCGCTCCAGTGTTCCCAGCTCTTCCTTTCCGTATCCCGACCATGGACCGGTCCCCTCGGGATTATCCATGTGGACAGAAGGGGAGAGAGACGTCCAGGACTCAGAGCCAAGCACAAGAAGACGCACCCTGACTTCCCCCACCTGACGCCCACCTGCATAGGGCTCGGCGAGACAGAGTGGGGGACGTCGGGGCCCGAGCCTAACAAGGCCGGGCCGTGTGGCCCCGAAACGAAGCTGCCAGCGAGACGTGCGCACAAATCCGAATCCCCACTGCGTGCTGGCCCCTGTGTGCGTAGCTGCATGCCCGCTTCTGTGTGGACTACACGTCCGTGTTTACGAGTAGATATTCATGTTAACAGTCTGCGTGAAGTGTTCCCAAGTCTGTACATTCACATCTCTCTGGGAGACGTGCCCTTCTATGCAGACAGACCCGAAGAAAAGAACCGGGTGGCTGGAAGACAGAAATTAGAGATTCACCGGCCTTCCTTTAGCACATTTTAAATTTTATGTGTGTGTCTTAGTTTAGGCAGTTATAAAAAACATACCACAGATGGGGTGGCTGAACCCACATTTCATTCTCACAGTTCTGGGGGGGGGTCCGGGGTCGGGTGAGGGTCTACCTCCTCCTGGTTCACAGACGGTGTCTCTTCGGTAAGGACCCGTCACGGAGGCCCCACCGTCACGGCCTCTCCTCCCCAAGCCCCCTGGCCGAACCATGCCATTGGGGGTTAGGTTTCAACAATAACTGGAGGGGGCACAGACACCCAGCCTGTAGCGCTAGCGTGTGGGCTCCCCTGGGGAGTAGTCCCCTCCTTTCGTACCCTGTCACTCCTCGTCTGAGCCACAAAGGCCGCACTGCCCGCGGTTCTCTCCGGGGGCGATAACCTGGCCCCGTTCCAGAGGCACGCAACAGGACTCCAGTCACCTTACATCGCAGGTGGACTCCTGCCGGGAGGGAGGGCCCGGTGGCCTCAGCTCTGGCTGCCCCCGCGGACAAGGGGCGCTTGCGGGAACATGCAAGAAAGACGGCTGCACGCGCCACCCGGGCAGGGACGCTCAGAAGGCCCGGAAGGGCAAAGGACAGGCTGGGCCCTCCGTGCGGCCGGTCCTCTTGGCCCTGGAGGGACAGGAAAGCCGGGAAGACGGGGCCAGGGCGGAGTGGCCGGGGCCAGTCAAAATGCAGAGCAGGCCACAGAAAGGAGACCAGGTGTTACTGAAGAGACGCCAAGTGCAACAGAGAGACGTGTAGAATGGAACAAATGAAAACCCAACTGCGAGACAGGGTCGAGATACTAGTGCATCTGACACAAGTGTCATGAGAAATGAGAGGACGGTGCGGAACAGCCCAGAACGGAGCAGACAGGGAGCGTCACCTGCAGGAGCACCCCTGGCTCAGAGCAAAACCTCTTTTCAAGCCCACAAGACGGGGACAAAAGGGCAGCGTGCTGACGGGAAGCACAGAGGCACATGCATCACAGCTGCCGAGACAGACCGTCTCCAGGAGCAGAGCAAGAGCGGCGCCGACACCTCTGCGCGTGCGCGGCAGCAGAGGCCAGAGCAGGACACGCTACGGGAAAATAGCCGCGTCTATGACGCTGTGCCCTTCCCGCCCGTGGGAAGGAGCTCCTCCTCCAAGGGCTCAGCTCTCAAAGGCCAGGGCAGGGAGACCGCTGGCACAGTGTGCCCGTCTCTACAGAGCGCTTACTCCACAGCATGCAGAGCGAGCACCAAACTCCGAAACAGCTTCGAACATTAAAAGTGATACATTCGGGAGGGGAGGGAACAAGCGGGGCGATGCTTCTTTTAATTGTAACTTTAGAGTTCTTTTTGAATTGAAACACAAAAAGCAAGGAAGCAAAATATTAGGAACAACTGCCACATATAATGATAAAAAATCCAATGATTCCTAGTCACAGCCATCAGACAACAGAAAGAAATAAAAGGCATCCAAACTGACAAGGAAGAAGTCAAACGTTTAGTACTGGCAGGTGACATGATACTACATGTAAAAAACTGCAATACTCCACCAAAAAAACTTTCAGAACTAAGGAAACGAATTCAGGTAAGTCGCAGGATACAAAATAAACACACTTAAAGCTGCTGCATTTCTACACACCAACAATGAAGCGGCAGAAAGAGAAATTAAGAAAATGCCACTGACAACTACACCCAAAGTAATAAGATACCTAGGAATAAACCTAACCAAACAGGTGAAAGGCCTGTACTCTGAAAACTATAAAACACAGATGAAAGGGGGGAAAAATGACACAAAGAAATGAAAAGACATTCCATGCTCATGGGTTGGAAGAAGAACTATTATTTAAAATGTCTATACTACCCAGAGCAATCTACAGAATTAATGCAATCCCTATCAAAATACCAACAGCGTTTTTCACAGAACTAGAACAATCCTAAAATTTGTATAGAAGCAGAAAAGGCCCCAAAAAGCCAGAATGCTGAAAAAACAACCCCAAATCTGGTGGCATCACAATTCTGGACTTCAAGTTACATTACAGAGCTGTGATCATCAAGACAGCATGGTACTGGCACAAAAACAGACACATAGATCAACAGAACAAAATAGAGACCCCAGAAATGAACCCACAGCTATATGGCCAACTAATCTTTGACAAAGCAGGAATGTATATCCAAAGGAAAAAAGACGGTCTCTTCAACAAATGGTGTTGGGAAAACTGGACAGCCACATGCAAAAGAATGAAACTGGACCATTCTCTTTCCCCATACACGAAAATAAACTCAAAATGGATTAAAGACCTAAATATTAGACCCAAAACCATAAAAGTCCTCGTAGAGAGCACAGGCAATAATTTTTCTGACATCAGCCATAGAAACTCCTTTCCAGATATATTCCTAAGGCAAGGGAAACAAACGCAAAAATGAACTACTGGGACTTCATCAAAATAAAATCTTCTGGGGCGCCTGGGTGGCACAGCGGTTAAGCGTCTGCCTTCGGCTCAGGGCGTGATCCCGGCGTTGTGGGATCGAGCCCCACATCAGGCTCCTCCGCTATGAGCCTGCCTCTTCCTCTCCCACTCCCCCTGCTTGTGTTCCCTCTCTCGCTGGCTGTCTCTATCTGTGTTAAATAAATAAAATCTTTAAAAAAAAAAAATAAAAATAAAAATAAAATAAAATAAAAAAATAAAATCTTCTGCACAGCAAAGGAAACAGTCAACAAATAAAAGACAACCTACAGAATGAGAGAATATATTTGCAAATAACATATCTGATAAAGGGTTAGTATCCAACACACAGTAAGAATTTCTACAACTCGGGGCGCCTGGGTGGCTCAGTCGTTAAGTGTCTGCCTTTGGCTCAGGGCGTGACCCTGGTGTCCTGAGATCGAGCCCCGCATCGGGCTCCCTGCTGGGAGCCTGCTTCCTCCTCTCCCACTCCCCCTACTTGTGTTCCCACTCTCGCTGGCTGTCTCTGTCAAATAAATAAAATCTTAGGGGAAAAAAAACAATTTCTACAACTCACCACCCAAAAACAATCCGATTAAAAATGGGCAGACGACGTGAATAGGCATTTCTACAAAGAAGACATCCAGACGGCCAACAGACCCATGAAAAGATGCTCCGTATCACTCAGCATCAGGGAAATGCAAATCAAAACCACAATGAGAGACCACCTCACACCGGTCAGAATGGCTAAAATCAACGGCACAGGAAATGACAGGTGTTGGTGCAGATGTGGAGAAAGGGGAATTGTTGGTGGGAATGCAAGCTGGCGCAGCCACACTGGAAAATAGCATGGTGGTGCCTCAAAAAGTTGAAAACTGAGCTACCCTACGATCCAGCAACTGCACTACTAGGTATTTATCCAAAAGATACAAAAACACTAATTCAAGAGGGTATGTGGGGGCGCCTGGGTGACTCTGTCAGTGAAGCATCTGCCACAGGCTCAGGTCATGATCTCAGGGTCCTGGGATTGAGTCCCACATCTGGCTCCCTGCTCAGTGGGGAGACTGCTTCTTCCTCTGCCCCCGCCCCTCCCCCTGTTCATGTTCTCTCTCTCAAATAAACACATAAAAATTTAAAAACTTAAAAAAGGATATATGTACCCCTATGTTTATAGCAGCATTATTTCCAATTGCCAAGCTATGGAAGTAGCCCAAGTGTCCATAGACAGACGAATGGATAAAGATGTCGTATACACACCGTGGAATATTATTGTACCATCAAAAAGAATGAAATCTTGCCATTTGCAATGACATGGGTGGAACTAGAGAGCAGTATGCTAAGTGGAATAAGTCAGAGAAAGACAAATACCATATAATTTCACTCATATGTGGAATTTAAGAAACAAATGAGGAAAGGGGAAAAAAGAAAGAGGAGGCCAAGCAAGAACCAGCCTGGGAACTACAGAGAGC
The DNA here is from genome assembly GCF_017311325.1 of Ursus maritimus. Classification (NCBI taxonomy): domain Eukaryota; kingdom Metazoa; phylum Chordata; class Mammalia; order Carnivora; family Ursidae; genus Ursus; species Ursus maritimus. Next base: position 26,393,230 of record NW_024425341.1, on the reverse strand, counting down.
ACACCGCGGGTCTCAGAGCGCAGGGAGCCGGGGGCCGGGGGGAACAGGGAGATCAGGGACTGTGCCTGTTGCACGTGGTGAGCACCAGGTGACGTATGCAAGTGTGGAATCACTATCTTGAACACCTGAAACTAACACCACCCTGTATGCTAACTATACTGGAATTAAAATGAAAAGTTCTAAAAAATTCCAGACTTCAACATAAAGGATTTTATTTAAAAAAAGAAATAAAAACAGTTAAGTAGAAAAATGGGTAAAACAATGGGAAAAGCAAGAATCTTCTGAATACAGAAGTAATTTCTTGTTTGCAGGAGAAGATGGTGACCTGTCTCAGCCCTCTCAGGTTATCTCTGCAAGTTTAATGATGGTGGCAGAGATACAAAAACAAAGGCCCCTAAGAGACAACGTGTGGCCTTCAAAACTCAAAGGAATCTGTGTTGTCTGCTGACCTTCTGGTCCTGTAAACAGCTTTCCTGTTTCTCCCTGGGTTCTGCTCAGCTGTCAGACCCAGGCACGAACCGCCAGAAGACGGTCTCCCTGCAGTGGCTGTGAAACATGCACGGGCCTGGTCTGCCAGCACCCACAGTGGGGCTCCTCGCGTTTCCTCAGACAGGCTGAAACACTGCATTTGGGGCGACATGTTCCTTTTTGTCTTTAGTTCTCTTTCTTGGGATATAGCAATGACGTGTTTTATATTAAGAGTCCTGAAGCCAGCACACAGTGAGAGAAAGCAGGGTCCCTCATACATTTATCTACCAAGCGAGCGGAGATCTCTTCAGCAAGCACGAGGGGCATCTAGTCAGAGAACTGAATTCGGGGGCCCTGCAGAGAATCCCAAACCAACACACACACTCAATCCACCACCTTAAACCTTCTGCGTCCAACACCCACACGCTATCAGGAGGAAAAGTGCATCTCTTCAGGCACACATGGCCTGTCAACGCCTGTCAGTGTGGCCAGTCTACACTCGGAGCTAACCCATTTCTTCATACTCTGCCCTTGACATTTCAGAACAATGAACTTAAAGGCCTTGGTACCGTTTAAACTCTGGCACACCAAAAACCGGCACTCGAAAGAAGACCATTCATTAAGACAAATCAACTGGGGTTCTCTGCTTATGCACATTCTGGAAACTAAAGTTAGTAATAATTCATTCAGAGCTTTGAGGCAGCATTTTTTAACCATATCCCATCCCTAGAAACGTCTCCCTTATGTCCTTTACAACATCTATTTGAGACAAATGACTGGTCCTACATGGACAGTGCTGATTACTTACTTAGAGCAAGGAGAGTGTGGAGACTGCGGAAAAAAGGATTTTTACTTCCCACACTAACTGTTTAACAAAGTATTTCGTGGAAATGAAAACTAACCTTCTTAAGTGACGACTAATATTCAATTGATGTAAACACTATCGCTCGTAACTCGATCTAATCGTGTATGCCTAATGAAACCAGACACATGGCTCACGCACGCGGAGCGCCTGCCCACACAGCGAGGGACCACACGTGGGAAGCAGCTGGTGGTAGCCTCCCTGGGGACAGAGACTCTTGTTCCACAGGTACTGAAAGCCACGATTCCTGCAGGCATTACATGTGCCGCACAAGTCCACGCACACCTGTCGCTCAGCGCTCCTTACGCCGGCCCTCCTGCAGAACTCAGGGCCGGAGCGTCTCCCAGGGGGAGGAATACTGCTGTGCGGTGACGAAGGCCACTATGGTCCGAAGGTCTGTGCCCCGCAAAGTTCACATGTTGGGAACCTAACCCCCGACGTGAGGGTGCTCAGAGGTGGGGCCTTCGGGGGGAGGAGTTCATGAGGCTGGAGCTGCCACGATGGAGGTTCGTGCCCTGGTAACGGAGACACACTGCCACGGGAGGCACAGCCACGGCAAGAAGTCTGCAGCCTGGAGAGAGGCCTCACCACAACTCTGAGAAAGGACGTTAACTGCGAATTCATCTCTGCATCCTAAGCCCCCTGGTTCTTGGTACTGTGTTATAGAGACACAACAGACAAGGACAAAGATGCTTAAAACTTGTTTGTAAGGAACCAGAAAAAACAATCCCAATGAAGAGAAGGAGTCCATTACTTTGCCAACCAAAATCCAAAATATGGGTTTTTTTTTTTACTAGAAATATTTCAGGCAGATGAACTTAATTAACATGTTGCCAGAAACCAATGGAAAATTCCACCTACTCCTACATGAAGTCTCTGAATTCCCCCTTCAACCACAGCAATGGGAATACATAAAAGCAGATGAAACCCGACTTTATCAGATAATCGATACTTCAAGGAGGCTCAGGTCGAGAATAAAAGAAATCAAGATCATTCCCAAAGGCCACACTTGTGCACAACAGCACGCAGAGCAAGACTCAGCACGTACGCGCACCCCCCCCCACCAGCCCTCAGGGCATCAGGCTCAGCCAGGGACGCTTGGAGCCTCGCTGGCGGCTTCGCCCGAAGGCACGCGGGGCGCCAGTGGGCCAGGGGTCTGCTCTGCCTTCAGCTCCTCTTCCAGGCCCTCCTCCTCCACGGTCACATGAGGCAGCGGCAGAGGGATACGGCCAGCTCAAAAACCTGACACTCCAGCTTTCCCCCGCGTGGCGTGGGGCTTGCACTGTTTGCTCGGCCGGCGTCTAGAAGGCTGCTCCGCATGGCACGTGGCGGTCACGGACACACCTCACCGAGGGCTGGCTTCTCCGACGGCAGGCCGGGCACGGTTTTCCCTCCTTCCCGCCTCTGACAGCGCCGCCGCCGCCTTCCCCACAGGGCTCTGGAGTGCAGGGGCCAAGTGTGAGCAGCACCACCGTCCCCGCCTTCACCCCACTCCTGCAGGCAGCCCAACTCTCAGAGCGACCAGAGGGGCACCCGTGAGCCCCAGCAGCGTGTAGATCTCCTGACAAAGGGTGCTCAGGAAAAGCAAAATGGCCAAACGAAACACTACCCTGTTTTCTCCCTGCACTTTATTTTCTTATCCATTGTGTAGGTATAAGAAGAGTCCAGAATGCTGCAAGAAATGTTAGATGCTATCCCCCACTCCACAGCTGGATGAGAAGCTAATCATATAATCATCATACAATCATTAATGATACTAAAATTCTATGTATTTGCAATCGTACCACCAAAAATAGTCATAAAAAGGTAGCCGTACAAAATGTCAAATGAGAATTCCAAATTGTATAAAGATGCCAAAAGAAACACATGAAACAGACCAAAGCCGTCACTACTGTTTATAAATCACAGCGGTGTCCTACGTTACTGCTGTAAAACTGAACTTAAACGGTAAATGCGTATACATAAAAGGCAGAAATAGAGTCAATAAAGGAAAAAAAGACCCTGTGCCCTCACTCAAGCCATCATTCATTCCTTCTGAAAATTACTTGACACACACGAACACACCAAGTGGCAGCAATCCCAACCACTGACTTGAACAAATGGTTTCAGCACTGACCGTCAAGGAGGGGTGCCAGCCTCAGATCAGGGGGGCCGCCGCACCCCGGTGACAACAGCAGGGGCCCCCACATGCCAGCCTGACACCTGACTTCTCCTCCGCAGTCCCTCCCCTACAGGCTAAGACAGCACCCACGACAGCAGAATTCACACCACCCCCACACCATGCACCCTCTCCCCTGAAAACTCCTCTTGAGAAAATTTACTGTATTAAACACTTCTATTATAAGAAGGAGATTTTTACTTACACCAAGAAAGGAGCAACATGAGTAACAGAGAAGACACCAGGGTCGTCACTCCGACACTGTCCGCGTGCGCGTGCACACACGCAGTCCTCACGTCTGGAAGCTACTTAAGCGGGGCTTTAAAAAGGAAAGCAAGAATCACCTTCCACCTCGAGCATGAGGAGCTCTGAAGACTCACTCCCCCTAAAACCCAAACCCAAACAAAGAACAACTACTTAAAGCCTCTGGAAATGCTCCTAAGGACAAAATGTAAATGAAGAAATCTACTTTAAAAGAAAATCTACTTAAGAAAATCTACGAATATTTGAAAATTCAGAAATTCACACCATCTACAGAAGATGAGCCTCTGCGGTATTTGAACCATGACCGCTGTGTCCTTGCCCCTGGAGACAGCCACAGCCACCACCACAGCCAGCAGCTCCCAGGGAAGCAGGACCTCAGCATTTCTCATCCTGAGGCTAATTCCCTGGAGAGACGGGGCCCCTTTCTTCCATCCAGCGCCCACTCAGGGGACAGAGGCTTACCGTGGGTATGGATCACTGGGAATCCTGGGCCCTCACCACCGTGCCTGGTCCACGGGGTGACAGTTACACACGGGGAGGAGCAAGCTGAGAGGACCCCAGGCATCTGCGCACCCCAGCAAGCACTCCGCTCCTAGAGTAAAGGAGCCACTCAGAGAGAAGCCTGTCATGCGTCCACCTCCATCTCCAGAGCCCTGGCTCAGAGGTTTCACCTGGGACAGAAGCAGGCCACCCACAGAGCGGGGCGCAGCAGCTACTGACCAGAGGCTCACTCCCCCAGGGGCTGACTTCACTCGCAGCAGAGCAAGGAGAAATGTAACCCTAAGGGTGCGCTCAGTCAGGGACGGTGATGCAGGCTGGTGTGTGTATGTGTGTATGTGTGCATGTGTGTAAATAATCCAATCCGCTAGCGTGCGGAAAAAACAGAGAATAAACCGAGAAGGGGCGCCTTACACTCGGAGATTTATCACACAGGAACCTCGAAAATGATTCCCTCAAAGGAGCCGGTTTGACTGGACTGGTTTGTAGAGAAATTCATACCCAGCATATTTTAAAAGTAACAAGAGCAATCAGCGGGAATTAGTGGAGTTTACCAGCTGGCTGTCGTCAGGAAAGAGAAGGTGATGTGGGCGTGCCCACAGCTGGGACTCCCTGGGAGGCGACATCAGACGCTGAACAACGGAAGTGGAGGCATGAGACACGTCACTAAATAATCCAGCTAGTCATTAAACAAAAAAGCAAAAATAGTAACACAGTAACGGGGTGGAATCGAAAGACAGTACTCAGAGTTGCTACAACACAGTATTTTGAATGTCCAGTTTCTAAACAAAAACAGAACAATCCCAAAATTTGCATGGAACCTCAGAAGACCCCGAATTGCCAAAGCAATCCTGAAAAAGAACAAAGCAGAGCCCTCGTACTCCCTGTTGTCAAGCTCTATCACAAAGCTGTGATCATCAAAACAGTACGATACGGACATAAACACAGACACACAGACCAACAGAACAGGGAGCCCAGAAATAAACCCACATGGGCAAGATCAATTTCATGACAAAGGAACCTAGAACACAGGAACCAAAGAAACTGGGGACGTCAGTCTCTTCACAAATGGCGCTGGGAAAACTGAACAGCTACATGCAAAAGAATCAAACTGGACCCCTGTCCTACACCACCCTTAAAAATAAACTCTAAATGGAGTAAAGACATGAACATAAGACCTGAAATCATAAATTCCTAGAAGAAAGAACAAAGGCAATAAAAGCAAAAATCAACAAGCAGGACTACATCAGGCTACAAGCTTCTGCACAGCAAACGAAACTATTAACAAAATGAAAAGGCACCTTACCAAATGAGAGAAAATATTTGCAGATCTTTTGCCTGATAAAGGGCCAATATCTAAAATATATAAAAGAACTCATACAAACCAACAGCCAAAAAACAATCCAATTAAAAAATGGGCAGAGGACTGGAATAGACTTTTCTCCCAAGATGACATCCGGATGGGCAACGGACCCTGGAAAGGCGCTCAACACTATCACCCTCAGGGAGCTGCGAACCAAAACCACAGACACCACCTCAAGCCATGCTCAAGATACCAAAAAGATAAGAGATAACAAGTGTTGGTTAAGGGTGCAGAGGAAAAGGAGCCCTCGTGCACTGTTGGTGGGAGTGCAAGTTGGTGCAGCCACTGTGGACAACAGCATGGAGGCTCCTCAGAAGGTTAAAAACAGCTACCACGGGATTCGGTAATTCCACTTCTGGCTATTTATACACAGAAAATGAAAACACCAACTCAAAAAGACATCTGTACGCCCATGCTCACGGCAGCATTATTCATGTAAATACCCAGGACATGGAAACAACCTAAGTGTCTAACAGAAGATAAATGGAAAAAGAAAGAGAGTGTGTGTGTGTGTGTGTGTGTGTGTGTGTGTGTGTGTAAATAATGGACTACTACTCAGCCATAAAAAAAGGAAACACAGATGGACCTTGAGGGCATTACCCTGCGTGAAGTAAGTCAGAGAAAGACAAACACACCTTATCTCCTCCTATGTATAATCTTAAAACACACACACACACACCAAGCTCCTACATACAAAGAATAGATTGATGGCTACCAGGGGCTGGGGAAGGGGGTGCAAAATGAGTGACAATGGTCAAAAGAACAATTTTCAGTTATAAAATAAATAAATCATGGAGATACAATGTACAGCACAGTGACAGTAGTTAATAATACCATGTGGTATACTCTTGTGGTTCTCACCACAACAAAAAAGGATTTCCTAACTGTATATATATATTGTAGTGATCATTTTACAATACATACAGATGTCAAATTATTCATTGTATACCTGAAACCAATATATTATATTAATCCTGTTTTAAAAATTAAAATATCCACTTTCCAACAAAAAATTCTGAAGCAGCCAAAAAAAAGCATGACCCATACACCAGAAAAAAAGTAAACACAAAATGTCTGTGAGAGCACCCAGATGTCGGTTTTAACACCACCACCACTACAAAACGGCCACTATAAATAAATATAATTAACACCACCACCACTACAAAACAGCCACTATAAATAAATATAATTAACACCACCACCACTACAAAACAGCCACTATAAATAAATATAATTAACACCACCACCACTACAAAACAGCCACTATAAATAAATATAATTAACACCACCACCGCGACAAAATAGCCGTTATAAATAAATATGTTTTCTTAACACCGAAGGAAAACACCACGAAAGAAGTAAATGGCAAGGTTGCACAGAGAAGACACCAGTGAAGAGCAGACATGATCAAAAAGAATCAGATGGAAACGCTGAAGTTGAGAAGTACAATGAAGGAAATAAAAATGTACTGGAGGGTCTCAGCAGCACGTCTGAATGTGGAGAATAACAAATTACGGAACTTGAAGATGCCAGCCAAAACCAGAGAGAACGAGAATGAAGAGAAATGAAGAGCCCAAGAGAGATGTGAGATGCCAACACATACGAAATAGAAGCATCAGGAGAAGAAAGAAATTAGTAAGAAAATAGCCAAAGAAACTATAGAACATTTCCCAAATTCACCGAATACCAAAAATCAGGACATCCAGGAAGCTTAACAAACTACAGGTAGGATGAACACAGAGATACACACACACACACACACACACACACACACACACACAGTGTAAAAGAAAATCAGAGTGTTGTTTCACCCACCAACTGGTTTACCACAATACAATTCTAACACTAACCACTGGGAGTTCGTCTCCTGGGAAGGCTCATTCCTCCTCAAGACTGACCTGACGTCAGACACCGGCCTGATTTCAGGCGTCCCACGCCCGGAGCACTTCTGCTGGCATAGTATAAATTCAGGGCTTCGCACAATCCCTTCGGGTTCAGTAACTGAAAGAAAACCTCACAGAAGGAAGGAGAGCACTGCCCTTACAGTTATATTATAAGGAAACAGCTCAGCAACACCCCGGCAGGAGACAGCAGGAAGCTTGGGAGGCAATGGAGAGCCTCCCTGCCTCCTTAAGGGAGTCGGGGTCAGCTCCTCACTCCCCCACCCCAGCACATCAGTGTGTTCACCAGCCACAGGGCTCCACTAAGCCTTGTGTTCAAAGTTTTGATAGGAGTTTCATCCTGTAGGCATCACACTGATTAAATCACTGGCCAGAGGCTAGAACTCAGCCTCTGGCCTTCTCCCTTCCCTGGAGGTGAGTGGGCTGAAAACCTTAAGCCTCTAATCACAGGCCTGCCCTTTCTGGTAAGCATCCCCCATCTTCAGTCACTTCGCTAGCATAACAAAAACTCCGAACACTGAGGAAATGCCAAGGATTTGAGAATCTCTGTGCTAGGAATCAGGGGCAAAGACCACATACATTTTTTTATTACACCACACAAAGACAAGAGAGCATCTTGAAAACTACAAGAAAAAAAGTGATCAGTCACTTACCAAGGAAACTCTAGTAAGATGAACTCTCAGAAAAAACAATGGAGGCCATAATGGAGGTCTCCACTGAGATAACATATTCAAAGAGCTCAACCAAAACTGTCAAACAAAAATCCTAAATCCAACAAAGCTACCTTTCAAAAAGAAAGATGAAATAAACCAGATAAACAAGTTTGAAAGAATTCGTTGCCTTACAAGAAACACTAAAGGAAGTCCTTCAAGCTGAAAGCAAGTAACACAGTGAGCAAATCCACATGAAACAACAGAGCACTGGTAGGGACCATTGTTTAATTGTACATAAAACACAGTATAAATGCCTGTTTTTCTGGGGCACCAGGTGGCTCAGTCAGTTAAGGGGCTGCCTTCAGCTCAGGTCATGATCCCAGGGTTTTGGGATCAAGCCCGAATCAGGCTCCCTGCTCAGCCGGGAGTCTGCCGCTTCCTCTCCCTCTGCCTCTCCCCCTGCTCCTGCGCTCTCTGTCAAATAAATAAAATGTTTAAAAAAAAAATGCCTATTTTTCTTTCTTCTCACAACCAACTTAAAAAAGTGTAGACAATAATATGCATATAATGTACTACTGGCCTATAATAAATACAGATACAATGCATGTATAATGCATTTGCCAAAAACAGCATTAAAGACGTGGGTGGGAGAAAACTGTACTGGGCTAAAAAAGGACTACTGTTAGGAAGAAATTAAAATGTTACATGAGAAAATATACACAATGCAAAGAAAGAGCCCGAAGAGGAACAGAGAAGCAAAACAGACAGAAGACCTAGAAAAAATGTAAAATGGCAGGTAGAAAGTTGCTACAGCACAATGCTCCATTACTGTAAACGCATTAAATAATCCAATCAGAGAGGCAGCGACTGTCATCCTGGATTTTAAAAACTGATCCAACTAAAGGTGGCCTACAGGAGACACACCCTAAATTCAAAGATAAAAAGAGATTAAAGTAAAAGGAAGGGCAAAGAGAGGTCATACAAACAGGAACCACAAAAGCTGGAGGGTTGTATCAGTGGATAGACATTAACATTTCAAAAGTTACTAAAGATAAAGAGAAGGTTCATAATGGTAACTGGATTACCATCAGGAAGACATAAAGATTCATACTAACAGAACAAAAACAAGCAGCAAAAATGGGAGAAATAATAAAGGGAGAACTAGACAACCCAACAATAAAAGATATGCCACTATCGATAAGGAATACCACTACACAGAAGCTAAGCAACGGAAGACATGGAAACCACTACAAACTAACTAGAACTAATGTATCTATAAAACATTCCATCAAACAAAATATGTATCTATAAAACATTCCATCAAACAATAAAATACACACTCCTCTCAAGTGCAGAGGGACTAGTGTTCAAGACAGAACATACACCAGGCCTAAAACAAATCTCAATACATTTAATAGGACGAAATCAGGGGCACCTGTCTGGTTCAGTGGATTAAGCGTCTGCCTTACGCTTAAATCATGATCTCAAGGTCCTGGGATTGAGCCCAATGGCGGGCCCTCTGCTCAGCGGGAAGTCTGCTTCTCCCTCTCCCTCGGCCCCTCCCCCCACCTGCACACACTTGCACTCTCTCAAATAAATAAAGCTCTCTCTCAAATACATAAAATCTTTAAGAAAAATAATAGGGTGAAATCATTCTGAGTAGGTTCTTGTTCTTTGCCAACAGTGGTATGAAATTGGAAATCAATAGCAGGAAAAACTCACAAATACATGGACATTAAACAACACATTGCCAAACAACCAGTGAGTCAAACAAGAACTGAAAAGGGAAACCAAAAATAGTTTGAAATAAATTACAGACAAGACACAACATACCCAAACTTATGGGATACAGCTAAAGCAGTGCTTACAGGAAAATGTTTAACCTTCAATGTAACAAAGACTTCAAATCAATAACCTAAACTTCCACTGGGGAAAAAACGAAACAAAACAAAACAAAATAACCTAACACAAAGCGGAAGGAAGGAAATAAAAAAGATTAAAGCAGAAATCAATCAAAGAGAACAAATAACAATGGAGAAATCAATGAAAACAAAAGCTGGTTCTTTAAAAAGATCAGCAAAATTGACAAATCTTTAGACTGACCAAAGAAGAGAAAAAAGAGAGAAGATTCAAGTTACTAGAATCAGGAATGAACGAGAGGACATTATTACTGACTTCACAAAAATAAGAATAATAAAGGAACTCTGAACAACTGTACAACAAATTATATAACACAGATGAAATCCCTACACATACGCGCTACCAAAACTGACTTGAGAGAAAACAAAAAATCTGAATAGATCTATAACAAGCGAGAAACCGAATTTAGTAATCTAAAAGCTACCCTAAAAAAAAAAGCACAGGGCCAGATGTATTCACAACTGAATCCTACCAAACATTTAAAAGAAGAATAAATACCAGTTAGTCACAAATTGTTTCAAAAGACATGAGAGGAAGAACTCTTCCTAACTCATTTTCTAATGGCAATATCACCCTAATACCAAACCAGACAAAGACATCACAAGTAAAGGATATAGACCAGTATCTCTTACAAATATAAACAAAATAATCACCAACAAAATACTAGCAAACTGAATCCAGCAAAAATTAAAAAGAATTATGCAGCATGGCTCAGTGAGAATTATCCCAGGAATGCAAGGTTGGTTCAACATCTGAAAATCTATTAATATCATAAAATTATTTCATGAAAAAACAAAAATTATATAATTATCTCAATAGATAAGAAAAAGCATCTGATAAAATCCAACACCGTTTCATGATAAAACATTCAACCAACTAGGAATAGAGAAGAATGTACCTTGAGCATATTTAACTTTTTTAACCAGAAATTAATGTTTTTAAGTCCCACTTTTATGTATTATTATTAGTGTGAAGTCTGTTATTCTGACCTACTATCTCATGTTATCTAAACATATAAATTGAAAGTAGTCCATTCAAGTTTCAAGTACAATTTGCATATAGTTACAATAAAACTGTCACTGCAGGCTCCAAGTATGGTAGCAGTAAGTTTTAAGTGTTTGCTTTGCTTTTTATGCTATTTTTTTGTAATCAACAATTTTTTTTTAAAGGAACTTCTTCAATTTGACAATAGGCCTCTAAGAAACACCCACAGCTAGTATCACGCTAAATGAGTAACTACTGAAAGCCTCCCCCCTGAGATCAAGTATGCCAATCTCGCCATTCCTATTTAACACTGTGATGAAGGCACAAGCACAGCAATTGGAAAAAAAAAATAAAAAGCAGCCGGATTGGAAAGGAAGAGGTGCAACTATCTCTTCTTTAATAACATCATCTTTTACATAAAAAATCTTAAGAAATCCACCAAAAACCTATTAGAACTAATCAACCAGTTCAACAAGTTGAGAGAATACGTGATCAATATACAAAAGTCATTTGTGTTCCTATACACCAGCAACGATCAATCAAAAAAGAAGAAAACTTCTATTTATAAACACATCAAATGGAATACTTCAAAATAAATTTTACAACAGCTGAAAATTTCTTCCCTGACAACTACAAAATATTATTGAAATAAAGTTTGAAAAGAACTGAATAAACGGAAACTCATACCACGCCCAGAAGACGTAACACTGTCAAGATAGCAATGTCCCCAAACTGGTCTATAGGTTCAATGCAATCCCTTATCACAATCCTATCTGACGTCTTAGTAGAAAATGATAAAACGAGTCTAAAATTTATATGGAATCACAATAGATTCCATGTAGTCAAAATAATCTTGAAAAAAAAAAAGTAGAAGGACTCACAAAAAACACTTACTACAAAGCACCTATAAACATAGAGAACAAACTGTTGGTTGCCAGAGGGAAACGGATGGGAGGATGGGCCACATGGGTGAAGGGGAGTAGGAGGTACAGGCTTCCCGTTACAGGATGAGTAAATCGTGGGGATGAAAGGCACAGTACAGGGAATAAAGTCAGTGGTGTTGCAGCAGTGCTGTATGGGGACAGGGGACGGATACGCTCCTGAGCACAGCACAACGTGTAAAGTACTTGAATCACAATGTTATACTCCTGAAACTAATGTAACGTGTCAACTAGACTCAAAACATTTTTTTTTAAAAAAGAACAGATGGATTGCCATACAGAGCAATGGCAATCAAGACAGTGTGGGACTAGCACATGAATAAATAAATAAATAAATAAATAGATGAATGGAATAGAATTAGAATCCAGAAACAAACCCATCCATCTAAGGTCAACTGATTTTCTTGAAGGGACCTAAGACAATCAACTAGGAAAAGAACAGTCTTCTCAACATGACGCTGGGACTCCTGAAGAGCCATATGCAAAAGAATGAAGCTGGACCCTTACCTCACACCACATACAAATATTAACTCAAAAGATCTAAATGTAGGAGCTAAAATTATAAAACACTTAACAGAAAACATAGGGGGCAAACCTTTAAGATCCTGGATTTGGGAAAGGATTCTTAAGATTAGATACCAAACCAGGAGCAACAAAAGAAAAAAAGAGATAAACTGGAGTTCATCATAATCTTCAAAAATTGTGCCTCTAAGGACACTATTAAGAAAGTGAAGACAACCCACAGGATGGGAGAAAATATTTACAAATCATATTATCAGATAAGGGACTTGAATCCAGAACATATGAAGAACTTTACAATTCAATAATAAAAAGAAAACCCAAGTTTTAAAACTGAGCAAAGCATCAGGATAAATACCTCTCCAAAAAGTTGTGTAAGTAGGCAATAAGCACATGAAAAGATACTCAGTACATCAGGAAAATACAAATCCAAACCACAGCGAGCTACAACTTCAAACCCACTAGGATGACTAAAATAGAAAAGTCAGATAATAAGGATGTGGAGAAATCAGACCCTCGGGCGCCTGGGGGGCTCAGTTGGTTAAGCATCTGCCTTCAGCTCAGGTCATGATCCCAGGGTCCTGAGACTGAGACCCACATCCAGATCCCTGCTCAGGGGAGAGTCAGCTTCTCCTTCAGCCTCCCCACCCCGCCGCCGGCACTGCCACCACTGCCACGTGCTCACTTGCTCGCTCTCTCTCAAATAAATAAAATCTTTAAAAACAGTAATTATTAATTAATTTTAAAATATTTTTAAAAAAGAAAGAAATCACACCCTCAATACATCACTGCTGGGAATGTCACATGGTGCAAGTGGCCACAGAAAACAGTCCAGCAGGTTCCTAAAACGATTAAACACAGAGTTACCATCTGACCCAGTGTCTTAGTCCACCAGGCTGCTGTAAAGAATACCACAGACTGGGTGACTCAGAAATAACAGATTTATTCTCTAAGTTTTGGAGTCTGGAAGACCAAGTTCAAGGCAACAATGGGTTTAGTGTCTGGTGAGGGCCCTCTTCCAGGCTCGCCAAGGGCGATCTGACCACTGGGTCCTGACACAGCAGAAGGGAGCTCTGTAGGATCTCTAATAAAGGCACTTGAGGCCATGCGGGAGCGACTTCATAACCTACCCACGTCGGGAAGGACCCACCTCCTACCACCATCGCACTGAGGATAAGCGTTCAGCATGTGAATCTGGGGGACGGGGCGGATGCAAACACTCAGGCTTCTAGCGCCCAGCGACAGTACTCCCGCGTATACCCCCACCGAACACAAAAACACAGGTCCACACATCTTCTACACACGTGTATACAACATCATATAACTCACAATAGCCAAAAGCGGGAGGAGCCCATTTATGGTAGATTGATACAATAAAAAATTATTCAGCAAAAAAAAGTAATGAAGTACTGATAAATGCACAGCACGACTGAACCTTTAAAACTTACATGAAGTGAAAGAGGCCACGAAACATACTAAAATCTCTGTGATACAAATTAGACTGGTAGCCGGTTGCTTGGAGCTGCTTGGGGAGGGGAAATATAGCAGAGTGCATAGCTTTAGGATTGGGTTTCTTTTTGAGGTCACGAAAATTTTGTCCTAAAACTGACAGGTTGTACATATCAGTGAATACACTAAACCATTAGCTGTACACTGTAAGTGGATGAATTGAACGTTACAGGAACAATATTTCAATAAAGCTGTTTCAAAAGAAAAAGGAGACAGTTATATTTAAAAATGCCATGAGGATGAGCTCAAACTCAGGAGGTCCGCAGAGATCACCTGACCACCTCTACCACCAGCAGTCAAACCCTGCGAACAGAACGCCTGAACTACCTGCTCACGGCTCACAAGGCGGCGGCTAAGAGAGTCTTACAACAGGAAACAATCCACAACCATATCCTGGACCCACTTCCCATTTTACTCACGTACTGACGCCTGAGCAAGAATGCCAGTTATCGCGATGTCACATACATTCCCATCAAGGTAACCAGCACATGCAGGGCTACAGAGCTCCCGCACAATCTGTATGAAACGTTATTTGTTCTAAATACATTTACTACAGAGAATGAGCTGCATTCCCAATGCTTCAAGAGTGACAGAGCAGCGGGAGGACCCCAGGCTTCTCCAGATCACACACACAAGCCCACAGCCCAGGGGAACTCGAGGCCTCCTCTCGCAATGCTTCCGTAGCTCGCAGACACCACCCCACTGGAGGAACTAGAGGCTGCCGTCCTCACTGTTGCTCTAGGTCAACCTTCTCTGCCCCAGTCCAGGGATCGCGATGCCCCTGACAAACCTGGTGACTCCAGAAAATCACTGTGTTAGTTAAAACCACTTGTTCAGCCACAAAGCCACCCCATGACTGATACATCGGCAAGATGGATTGTCAAGGCCTCTTTCTTCTCTCCCCAATAAACTCCGTTCCAGATTCAACTCTTTCCCAGGCAGCATGGTACAGGGAGTCTGGCAGGCCCCAAAGACAAGGGGAATCCTAAGTTTTATTTTCCCAGCTGCTGGACAGGAGGCCTGAGCCATGGAAGGTGGCGCTCACAGCCTGGTCCCACCCTCGCCCTCCAGCGATGGCACCAGGGCGCAGGAGAGTATGTGTTCCCAAGGGGGAAGAGCTCCCTTAAATTAAGTTTCTCATTTTGTAACACAAAGGAACTGAACCTTGATGGAATTTACCCAGAAAAAAAATCTAGAAAAGGAAGAGTTTTACAATTCAGAATTTATTATGCTTTAGCTAATAACTCTGAATAAAGACATCATCATACTGGGACTGCAGGTCAAGTTTCAGGGCCTCACTCAGCAGCTCTGCAACTTGCTGGACATTACCCAGCAACTCCTCGGCCTGAGTTTCACGAAACAGACTCTGCACTGACCTCTGACTCCTGAGAGCTGCTGGGAGAAACCTCACGGTTCCCTCCCCATCGTCACCCTCACTCTTAAGTATCTTTTCTGATCTACACTTTCTATGATTTTTAAATGCTCACTTAGAAATCCCTGAGAAAGGGGAAAAAAAACCCTGACTCTGTAATACTATGAAATCTCTCTCCGAATGTAACTACTAGTATTAAAGTAGTGTGTATATCTGCATGTTTAAAGTCCTATCAAAATAAATGACATTCTAGCCAGCATAGCCCACTGGGGTCAAAAAGAACATACACAGCCCTCTAACACTATTTACTTGGTATTATTCTGTAAGTTCTAATCAGTATAAGGCATAAAATAGAAATGAATTAAAACTACTTGAAAGGAAATTACAATTATTATTATTGAAACTATATCACAAGAAAATGGAAAAGCATCAAATGAAGAACCATTAGACCTAAGGAAGCGGCTAAGTAGGAAAAATAGCTTTATTACAGTTAAAGACAATAGGAAAAAAGCCAGTCACAAGGACAAAAACATTAAAAATATTCAGGAAAAAAAGTTTACACATTGCCTTAACCAATTATGTTAAAAACACTCGAATAAATGATGATTATAAAATCATTTTTGGAATGGCACGGGGCATTAGAAAACATCACTTCTTCCTAAATGACTCTACTGGGCTGGTAGGCTGACTTCTCAGGGGGTGAAGGACAGAATCTGTGGGGGCTCCAGGTCACACAGGCCCAGGAAGACCCGGATCCAGGCCACTGCTTTCCCCCAGGTCTCCAGAGACCCAGGGAGCTGCTATCAACATTGGCACTGCGGCTCGGCCCTCAGGAGTGTGGAATACAAGATTAGAGATAAAATTTAAGAGAAGGAGAGGAAAATCCACAGACTGAAAGAAAATAGTCACAAAAGACATACCTGATAAAGGACTACTGTCCAAAACATACAAAGCACTCTTAAGAGTCAACAGTAAGAGAATGAAAACCCAATTTAAAAATGGGCAAAAGACTTGAACAAACACTTCATCAAAGACAGAGTAAAACCAAATAGGTGAATTCCTATTTCTCATACAAAAACAAGCCTGTTTCCCACTTTCGTGTGCGAACACCCGTAACAACGATGGCGGCGGTAACTGGCGTCCAGTCTCAGCGAGACTGGTGTGCCCATCGACAGCAGGGGCCGCGGGGCACGGTTATTTCAATGAAAGCATTACGCACTGACTGAAGATATGCAGATGGTGAATAAGCCTATGAAAAGAGGGTCAGTATCATATGTCATGAGGGTCTGCAAATTACAATGTGACACCCTCACACAACTGTGACAATGGCCGTCACTGCGGGCGGGAACGAGCACAGCACAGCGATGTGGCAGCTTCTTACCAAGCTAAATAGACTCTCACCCTCCAATCCAGCAGCTGCACTCCTTAGTACTTACGCAAACAAGTCACAAACTTACCGCCACTCAAAATCCTGCACACGAGTGTTTACAACAGCTTCATTCATAATTTCCAAAACCTGGAAGCAACCAACATGTCCTTCAGTTACTGAACTGCTAAATAAACTGTGGTCCATCCAGACAACAGAATACTATTCAGCATCAAAAAGAAAGGAGGCTTCAAGCCGGAAAAGACAGGGGAGGAAATGTAAATGCAGATTACTAAGTGAAAGCAGTCAGTCTGAAAAATCTACATACTGCGTGATTCCAACTCTGTGACTTTCTGGAAAAGGCAAAACTATGGAGGTGGTAGATCAGTGGTTGGCAGAGGTTAGGGGGTGGGAGAGGAGCAGGCAGAGCACAGACAGAGGGTTTGGGGCAGTGAGACTACTTTATATGACACGACAACGATGGGTAACTGTCATCACACATTTGTGCAAACCCACAGAGTGACCCTGATGTACACTGTGGACTCTGGCTGATGACGACGTGTCCATGAGGGTTCATCAGATCAGTGGCGGCAAATGTACCACCTGGTGGGGTGCTGATGGTGGGGGAGGCTGGAGGAAGGGGAGGGGGTGCAGTCTATGGGAAATCTCTGCCTCCTCCCCTCAATTCTGCCGCGCAAAATAAAGTCTATTAAAAACAAAAAGAAAATTAAAAACTGGCTCAATAACACAAAAGTAAAGTGAACAGGAAAAGGAAGCATATTTTCGAAGTCTAATAAAAGGTAACTTGTGGTACCTGTTATTAAATCCATTATAAAACTTCAGTTAGCAAAACTGCAGGAATGGGGCAAGAATACACAAAGTCAAGAAAACAGAATGGAAAAATCTAACAGACCCCAACATATAGTGATTTCAGTAAACAGTATGAAAAAAGAGGGTAAAAGAACAGTTTTTTAACTGGTAATCTATTTTGAGAAAAAAAAAAAAAAGTTAAATCCTTATTTATACAGCAGACAGCAGAATAAATTCCACACAGATGAAAGAGGTATTCCTTTTAAATAAAGCCATAAAGGAACTAGAAGAATCGGATCTCAGGGAAGGAAATGCCTTTCTAGGCATAAAAGCAAGAGGGGAATAAAAACAAAGAGAAATAGAGATTTTATCTTTTGTGAAGTTCTCAAAGAAGTAATTTACCTATCTTGATAAAATGTCTAACCTGAAATTCATACATATTTATAACAAATCAAATATTGGGTGTGGTAGAGTAAAAAACATTTGGTCTTTGTCCCTGTTTCCTGGCACAAGCTTCTAAAATCCTCAGAATTGACAGCCTTTTGTATGCTAATGATGTGGCTGCGGAGGGGGCTAGAGAGCTTGGGGCCCAGACTGGTCACCAGAAAAACCAAGCCCTACAGCACTTGCAGCCTGCTACCCTCCCCTCCTCCCCTGACGATGGGACGGAAAGTCCTGGAAATGGGCCTGTGGTTTAATCAGGCCTCGGTAATGCAACCTCCATAAAACGTCCTGAATGGCAGCGTTTGGGGAGCTCCAGGTTGGTGATCACATTCCCGTGTTAGGAGGTGGCGCGCCCGCAGCGGGCAAGGAAGCCGGAACCCCTCCCCATACCTGGCCCATGCATCTCCTCCCTGCAGCTGTTCCTGAGTTTTATCCTTTATAATGACTAATAATGAATAAATAAGTTTATTTATATAAATACAATATACACATAAGACAACACATGCACCCATATGCTCACAGCAGCATTACTTACAATGGCCAAGAAACGGAGGCAACCCAAGTGTCCACTGATTGATGAATGCATAAAGCAGATGTGATGTGTGTGTACTCATGCAGGCGTGCACGCGCGTGCACGCGCACACACACACACACACACACACACACCGGAATATCACTCAGCTACAAAAAAGGAAGGAAATCTTGCCATTTCCAACAACAGGGATGGCCCTACAGCATATTATGCTAAGTGAAACGAGTCAGATGGAGAAAGACAAAAGACAAATACCGTAGGATTTTACTTCCATGTGGAATCTAAAAACAAAGAAACGGAAAAGGAAAAAGAAATGAAGGAACAGACTCACTGATACAAAGAACAATCTGTCAGTTGCCAGGGGGCAGAGGGGCAGGAAATAAAAGGGACAAGCTTCCAGTTACGAAATAATTAAGACAAGGGGATGTGACCTACAGCATAGGGAACATAGTCGAAAACACTGTAACAACTTTGTATGGTGACAGAAGGTGGCTAGATTTATAGTGGTGATCACGCCACAACATATAGAAATGCTGAATCAGTGTGTTGTACACCTGAAACTAATATAATATTTTATGTCAACTACACGTCAATAAAATTAAAAATAAAGTAGAGGTTAGCAAATAATGGCCCGCAGACCTGCGCAGCTGTTTTTGTAAATAAAGTTTTATTGGAACACCCACACTCATTCATTTACATATTGTCTATGCTGTTTGTCTGCTACAACTGCAAAGCTGAGCAGTAGTGACAGAGACCATCTGGCCCCCAGAAAAGCTTAAACTGTTTACTATCTGGCCCTTTACAGTAACATAAGGTGTAGCACACAAAATAACTATTGGCCTCAAGTCACAAAATTAGTGACACAGCTGAGACCCAGATCTGCCTGCTGACTCCTCGACAGACTCTTTGTCAATACACCTTGCTACTTACTCCCGTTACAATTCACTTAACAAATTACGAGCTCTGAAACGGAGAGCCAATCCCTGCAGATTGCTTACAGTGCTATAAATGATGAGCATTTCAGCCTTTCCGCCCATCAATCACCTGCTACACTCTTCTATCTGGATCCTACTGCTCCCAAAGCCATGCTGCCCTCGGGCCTCCCTGTTGCCTAAGGTGACATCTTTGTCCTGATCCCTCCAGCTGCCCTTTAGGCCTTGACCCTGACCTCCCAAAGCACAGACTCACTGACCAGCTTTGGCACGCTCCCTTCTTCCAGCTTTTCTCTACAACTCTTCAATTTAAAATTCAGGCTCTTTCACATCCGAAGAGCCACACTAGAATCCTACTTGCTCCATCTGCATTTGCCTCTAATCCCTCCTCCTCAGGCAAGGATTCCTTATAAAACATCATGAAGTGCTCACTCAGAATCTTTATTATTTACCTAAAAGGTGAAGTCTGAACTCCTTAATGGGGCTTTCCCAGGTTCCCCCTAAACAAATCTTCCTGTGCCAGTTAAATTGCATTGCTACGTCTTTCTGGATATCCTTTCTCAAGCGTCAGCTTAAATTCTATTTGCTCCTTCTCCAATAATTAACTACAGAAAAGACGTGTACAAAGAAGAGGGGAGGGGGGGCGCCTGGGTGGCACAGCGGTTAAGCGTCTGCCTTCGGCTCAGGGCGTGATCCCGGCGTTGTGGAATCGAGCCCCACATCAGGCTCCTCCGCTAGGAGCCTGCTTCTTCCTCTCCCACTCCCCTGCTGTGTTCCCTCTCTCGCTGGCTGTCTCTATCTCTGTCGAATAAATAAATTAAAAAATCTTTAAAAAAAAAAAAAAGAAGAGGGGAGGGGTACACATGATGGTTCTTTTCTCACAGTGTTCTGGTAGGACTCTTACCACCCATGTAAGACTTCTACCAATACGCTCAGTATCACAAAACTTAAGTACAGCAGCAGGCTCTTCCGCTGGGAGCCTGCTTCTTCCTCTCTCACTCCCCCTGCTTGTGTTCCCTCTCTCGCTGTCTGTCTCTCTCTGTCAAATAAATAAAATCTTAAAAAAAAAAAACAAAAAAAAACTTAATTACAGCAAAAAGTAAAACTATACCACATAGGAATTTGAGCCAAAACACAATTTCATCAATGCTCTCTTATGGCACTGATCATTGAAATTCTAAAATTTTTCTTTATATAAAATATCAATATTTAGAAAATGAAGAAAAATGATATCACAAGTTTATGATAACCTAGTAAGAGAAACAGTATAGCAAAAAATATAACCTCAGGGTGCCTCTGGCTTATTCAGCAGTGTGTGACTCTTAATCTCAGGGTCGTGAGTTCAAGCCCTACGCTGGGTGCGGAGCCTACTTAAAAAAAAAAAAAGGATGTATATATCACACACATACACCCGTGTGTGTGTGTGTGTGTGTGTGTGTGTGTGTGTATGTATATATATGTGTGCATATATATATATAAACTCAGAGAAACCTGGATTCAAATTCCTCTTAGTGACTGTATAACTGCACACAAGTCTTTGATGTCACTAAATTCCTCAAATGTAAACTACCGTGATGGTCATTATTCGAGGTAGCACTGAGGTAAACGTGGCCTTGAGCACGGAATTAAACGACTGAGTCCCAGTTCTCAGGGGGAAACACAGGGTCAGGTTTCTGTGAGCCTCTGGTCACGTTTCCATCCTTGTCTTCTGTGTGTTTCTGCACAGAGACCTCTTATTTCGCACATACTGATTCATTAACACTGAAACTCACGCCCGAACAAAGCTCGTCTCAACGTGCATTTCCTCTGTAAGGCACATCGCAGCCTTCTCGCCCTAAGGAACGCTAGAGAGCACCGCAACACGACACCTTGGGGCCACCGAACACGGCCAATCCACCAACACAAAGTACCAGAAAGACTGCCGTGAGACAGCGGGACCGAGATGCGCGCGGTCGGTATTCCCCTGACTGTGTATGACAGCAAGCACTCCCAAGAGGATTCAAGCTCTCGCTCCAACACTAGAACCCATTAGCATCGGCCACCGAGTTCCTACACTGCGAAGCTCATACGGAATACTGTACGTCCGTCTACAAGACTCAAAAGCTAACCCGCAATTTCTTTCTTACGGAACATCAGTTACCATCTTGGGAGGTGAAAAGCCCCCGTCACGCGCTCCCTGGACACAGTCCCTGTGTGCGTGCCCTGCGTCTAGCCTGCGTGCTGGGTCCCTCCTCTCCTCAGTCTCTGTGATGAGCACAAGTGACAAGAGTCCATCTTTCCTCAGAGCAGCTCCCCCTAGACTTTCGAGGCAGAAACTCTGGTTTATCTGACTACCCACAAGTCTGAGACCAAGAAGAGCTCACACAGTGTATGACTATGCAGGCAAAACGAGCCACCTGCCATGAACAGATAGGAAAACAACAAAGTCTACCAAGTTCTCATGGCTGTCCCTAGGGTGGACTTTGATGCATTCTTAAATAACAGGTGAAAGCCCTCCTAAGCTCCTAGAACTGGAATGATTAGCCCCTATACTACACCTTAACCTCAAACCCAGACACAAGGCAAAGAAGGGTTTGCTTCCCACCAGTATTTACCCCTCATGACTCCCCCGGTGGGGTCGCCAGCAAGGGGACATGCAGCCCGAAGGAGCACAGCCTCAGAGCAGAAGAGTCACTCCCAGTCTCTCACACTGAAACCCACACACGGTCCAACGCACATGTCATGTGGAGTGCTGATTTTTTTAAGAATGCTCTAAGTCATGCTACATTAAGCTCTAGTAAAACTTATCAATCTGGACTTTAAACTCTTGGGAGTAACAATTTTAGCATTTATGGGCGAACATTATACACAGCAGTATGCCAGGGCCTAGGAGAGCGACGCCAAGCCTGGATCATTTCTGACCTCACATCACTAGCTGTGCCAATAGCTGCGGGCCTGAACACATGCCTGGCTAAGGACTGGAAGGCCCCCACAGGCCAAGCAAGCACAAGAACCCACAAACCCTCCTGGACGAGCTCATCTACACCCGGGGGGATTCTGGAGCTGTGCCGTCCACTCATAACCCTGGCTGACCCAGGCTAGCACAGCCAAGGAACTGCATTTCTAATGATGCAGTATCAATTTAAAAACAGATACACAACTCAGCTACCGGAAAGCTTTTAAGTGTGTGTGGAACAACCTGGATAAAATAATCTACTTTTTTTAACTGCAAATTTTATAAAATATAAGTATTTATCAAGTATTTCTGATGAAGTCAGACAAAGTCGTTTACTTGTATTTGACAAAAGTAGTTTTGCTGACTAAATTCGATTTAGCTGCTGAGTGTCCAATAAGACTAACCCTACAAAGATGCATCTGCTTGCCCCATGATGAATCTGTATCTAGAAATGACTCCGATCTTCTAAGGCTGGAGAACTCGTACTCATCCTTCCAGATCCAGTGAAAACGAGTTTTGTTCTAGGATTCCTTCACGGCCCTCCCTTCCTTTAATTCCCTCAGTGCCTCACGCAGCACTACGGAGCGGCACTTAGCTCAGGAGGGGGGAGCTCCTGGAAATCCTGCGCCTAGACCATCCATTTCACAGGTACTGACGGACACCCACCAGCTGGGTGCCTGGCACTCCTCCTGGCGTTAGGGACAGAGCAGACACAAAGTCCTTTCTCTGGGCAGTTGTCCACCTAGATTCTAAGTGACTCTTCAGAAGAGAGATAATAAATGTTCTCTAAGCACCTATCAAGGGGCGCCTGGGCGGCTCAGGCGGTTAAGAGTCTGCCTTCGGCTCGGGTCATGGTCCCAGGGTCTTGGGATCCAGCCCCACGTCAGGCTCTCTGCTTGGCGGGGAGCCTGCTTCTCCCTCTGCTGCTCCCCCTGCTTGTGTGCTGTCAAATAAATGAATAAAAATCTTTAAATAAATAAATAAATAAATAAACACCTATCAAGGGACTAAAACGCAGGAAGTCTGCACCACGAGTGCAGAGCCAGCTGTCCTGCTGCACAGAATCACCCCTTCGGGTCCCCTGCCTACCTGCACCCCACCAGCTGAAGTCACATGGACAGCAAGTCCACCCGAGACTGCTAACAAATATTCTCAGAGCCGGAAAGAGCGCTCAGGCGAGCCTGACTCAACTTGGATCACCACCTACTAGCTGTCCGGCCCTCCCAGGTCACCGTCAGGCTCTGAGACTGGTCTCCCCGCCTCTGGCAAACGGAGGCACTAACCCATGTCAAGGGCTCCTCACACAACAGAAATGCGGTCCAGCTCAAAGCAACTGAGAAGCTGTGTGAACTGCCTGTGGTGGAACGTCTCTGACCTTCCCTCTCTGCTACTGCACAGAACTCTGACAAGCAGAGGTTTAAAAAAAGGCTCAGCAACCTCAATAGCCATCAGAAGCAGTCCAATGAAATTCTGACATTCAATACCATACAGCCTTAAAAATGGAATTCTTCTCAGCCACAGTGCTGAGACCGGAAGTGCTCCGTGATACACATATTACTGAGGGAACAGCTCAACATGCAGAGATTTACAGCAGGAAAGCAAATACATGATTTTAAACACACATTTATGTATAAGCATAAATATTTCTCATGGATAGCTCTACAACAAAAGTAACAATACTTCTTTGGGAGAATGGAAAGAAGTTAAGAGCTAACATTTAACTTCCAGGAATCTTTTACTACGTGCATAGCAGGGTTTTTTTTTAAATAAACATAGGACTTGGGGCACCTGGGTGGCTCAGTCAGTGAAGCGTCTGTCTTCAGCTCAGGTCGTGATCCTGGGGCTCTGGAGAAGCCTGCTTTCCCCTCTCCTCCCCACTCGTGCTCTCTCTCAGTATCTCTCTCTCTCGCTCTCAAATAAATAAAAACAATAATAAAATCCTTAAAAAAAATAAACATGAGACTCAACGAAACTTCTCTCTCCTTGTTAAATGACTGTAATGAATGATTTGCTTTATAAACCTTACTGTTAGATTTTAATACAAAATAGTACGTATTCATGACAATAAAGGCCAACAGCCTGAAGAGCAGCTCAAGAGATTGTTTTCTACTGTGTTAGAACTGTTCTAGTAACAGTTTGGTGTTACCCACATCCAAGTACCAATTTGGAATGCCTCACATCTCAAACTTATTAAAGCTTAACGTGAAGCTATTTTTTTCTTTTTAAACAAAACACGAATTATAGCCACGTGACCTGATTTCCAAGGAAGCAGAACACCAGACAGGAATGCCAACAGAANACCGTCTAGAGCAAGGCAGCGCGCTCTCCCGCAACAGTGACGCCCAAGCGGCTGGCTGAGTTTGTGGGGTGGGGGCCCAAAGGCTGGACACCCAAAGGCTGGACACAAAGCAGAAGCACAGCCTCCTGCGAATGAGACGCTGGCCTGAACGGCTCCACTAATCCCTCGCGCCTTAATTCCAACTTCTTTTAACGTTAAAATAACATTTTGTAGGCAGAAGTTGTCCAGCAGACTTGTCATGAATTTTAAAATTTAACTCTAAGGAGAACTGGCTTTGGGATAAAGAGGAATCGTCCTGAAGGGATGAACAACGTGGTGTATGACTAACCTGGTCCCAACTCAACATGGCTCTGACTTCCACAGCAAAGTGTCCCCACAGAGTAAACCACACGCACCCTTGATACAGCAGCACAAGAAGCACTGTCATCTCCCTGAAAACACAGAACAAAACCCAAACGGCACTGAGTGTGGCCGTGACTTCTGGGATACGACACAAAAGACACAATCCGTGAAAAAAATAATTGACAACCGGGACTACATTAAAATCAGAACCTTCTAAAACACAAGAAAAAATTTAAAAATTTTAAAACTTCTGCTCTGTGAAAGACACTGGCAAGAGAAGAAGGCAGACCACGGACCAGGGGAAAATATTTGAAAAAAACATCTCCGCTAAAGGGCTGTTATCCAAAACGCACAACGAACCCTTCCAAACCAACAAGAAGAGAACAAGCAACCCGGTTAAAAGATGGGCCAAAGGATCTGGACGCCTCAATGAAGAACGGGCACGGGAGAAGATCCTCCACATCCTGGGTCCTCAGGGCACCGCAAACTGAAACAACCAGACACCACTTCGCGCCCATCAGAGGCCGCCACCCAGAGCGCTGACCACACCCAGTGCTGGCGAGGCCGTAGCACCCAGGGGACTCCCACGCCCTGCCGGCGGGAGGCAGAATCCCCCCGGGCACTGTGCAGAGTGGCGGTTTCTCCCAAAACTCAACCACTTCTTACCCTCCCGTACAGTAGCCACACTCTTGAGCTTAACTGAGTTAAAACTTGATGCCCAAACACTTGCACAAAGGTATTTAGAGCAAGCAGCTTCGTTCCTAACTGCCAAAACCTGGAAACCACCAAGACGCCCTTCCGCAGGTGATGGCCACCCAGTACAACCAGACAATGAAATGTTATTTAGAGCTAAAAGGAAAAGAGCTCTCAAGCCTCAAAGAGACAGAGGAACCATAAACACATACTGCTAAATGAGAGAGGCCAGTCTGAGAAGGCTCCATCCTGTAGGGTTCTAACCCTAGGACCTTCTGGAAAAGACAGACCCAGGGGCACGAGGGAGGGATGACTAAGTAGCACAAGGAGGTCTGTAGTGAAACTATTCTGGTACTCTAATGGTGGACAAATTTCACATTACATTCATCAAAATCTATCAGACATATCACCCCTAGTGAACGCCAGCGTGTACCACGGTGGACCCCCAGATAACAGAGGTTCACGGATTACAACAAATGGGAGGCTGACAATGGGAGACACCAGGCATGTGTGGGGACAGAGAGGATGAGGGAACGCTTTGTCTTTCCACTCAATCTTGCTGGATACCTAAAGAATAAAGTCTGTTAAAATAGAAAAAAAAACACACAACATAACACCGTGAGCTAAGATGACAAAAGAACAAGCAAAATGGGTGTTAGGATTCATTAGAAGTGGAAGCAGAACACAACAAGGATCAATTCAAAGAGTTCATTCAGAAACAGCAGTATTTCTCATCTTTGACCAGTAAGAATTATTTATAGCACTAAATAATTCCGTTGCCACATACAAACAACATATACGTTCTCAACATTACCTTTAAGAGAGTTGTTGTTTAGAGCAATCATTAAATTTGGGATTAAAAAAGTTGTAAGTAGGATGAGCACTAACTCGATCAAAAAGTAAATTCTGAAAGGCCAGCTCAGATAGGAACCATATTTAAATGATTCATCAGATGCGTTTAAATCCTATAAGAAGTAGCTGTCGGGACGAACTCCTTCAGTCTGGAAGCTAAGTTATGTTCCTCTCGCTGGGGATGAAGCGATCTCGGCAACTATTCCCCAGTCTCGTAAGGGAAGACACAGATCATCATGAACTTCGAATGAGAGCCTTACCAACAGCAGGAGTTTCCAAACACTTAACAAAAAAAGGGGGGAGGGGGGAAGAAATTTTATGACCACGTCCTTTAAAAAAAAAAAAAAGCTGAATTTCTGACCTCAATTTCTTAATGCAAGAAAAAGAACATTGCATTGGAAAGGGGGCACACATATGTAACGCATCCAGGCTCCACCTGGGATCCTTTTTAATTAAAAAATTCTAAGCATTCCAAGCATATCTCCCAACTTGCAAGGCCAGTGTCTGTCCATTTTCTGCACGAAGGACACCTGCCTTCTTTCTCCAGACAAAGGTTTAAGGAAAGGAAATACTTATCCCAGCAAGTATGTGGTGTCTAAGCGCTTTCTCACGTCCACGGGCAGGCCCTCAGCCCCCCAGCCGCCCGGGACTGGCGCGGGGCGGACTTGCCCAGGTCCCGGGCAGCCGCCTCCCGACAGCCAGGCCCACCGAGGCAGGAAGGCCAGGGGGCCAGCAGCGGAGGTGCTACGGGATGCGCGCCCCGGGCGCTGCCCCAGGCTCCCGAGCCCGCGCGTGGGGGCAGGCGAGGACGTGGGGTTCAACGCCTGCTAACTTGGGGGGTACACACGGGCCACAGCGGCGCGGCACGGGACAAGCCCTGGGCCCTAACGGGCCCCGGGCCCCGGGCCTCACCTGCGCAGCCCTACCTGTGCGCCCCATTCTGGCGCGCCGGCCCACCTAGGCACGCCCCAGCTGCGCGCCTCTACCTCCGCACAGCCCCGAGCCTGGCGCGCGCGTACCCCCTCGCCGGCTCCCCCACCCCGCCCGCACCTCCCCCTACCTGCGCGGCAGCGGCCGCAGGGACCGGCTGCGGCCCCCCTGGCAGGCCGTCCTCCTCCTCGGGGGGCTCGTCGAGGAGCACCCGGCTCCGGCTCAGCTTCCACATGCTCCAGGGCGGCTCCGGGGTCCGCGCGTCGACGCAGCCCCTCCTGGGCCGGCCCGCAGCGCGCGGAGGCTCTGGCTGCGGCTCCTGCGGGACCGGGACGCAGCGAGTGGGGCAGGGCGGGGCTGGGCGGCTGCGGCGGCAGCGGCGGCGGGGCCCGACCCACCCTGCCCGGACCGGACCCACCCCGGGTGGGCCGAGCCCCCGCACCCGCCCCGCCCGGGCTTCCCAGAGCCCAGCCAGGCCCACCATGCCCGCCCCCGCCCCCGGAGCAGGCGCCCCCACCCCTGACCAAGTCCCAGACCCCAAGCCCAAGCAGGCCCACCTCTAGACCAGGCCGCCCCCCGCCACCGCACCCCGGCCTCCACTCCTCCTTATCGCCCCCCCAACGCAAGGTCTCCGCCCGCACCCCGACCGAGGACCCCGCCCCGCGGGCCAGGCCCCAGCCCGGACCAAGCCCCCAGGACCACGCTCCCCCTCCACCCCCGCGACGGTCCCGCCCCCCTCACCGCCCCCTCCGCGAGACCCCGCCCCTCACGGCCTCCGCCCCCAGAGGTCCTACCCTCGGGCCCCCAAATCTGGCCCCCTCACCCCGGGTTCCCCTTCTCCTGGCTCCCGCTCACCCCGATCCTGGGCGGACTCCCCCACCCCGAGCTGACACCCTCACTTCGGGGCCCCCCCACCGCTCACCACCCTCTTTTATCCTCCCTCGGCCCTCACCCAACCCTGGACCCCTTCACTCCGGCCCCCTCACCCCAGACCACTCCTCACCCTCGGCCACCCCCATCCCGGGCTGACCGTCCCCTACCCCAAGCGGACCCCCTCACCCCGGGACTTCCCATTCCTCACCGCCCCCCCTCATCTCGCCCCCCCCCCGGGCACCCCTCACCTTGGACCCCTCCCCCACCCCGGTCCGACCCCGTCACCCCGAGGTGACCCCCTTACCTCGGGACCCCCCCATTCCGGGCCGCCCCTTCACCCCGAGCCCGCCCCCTCATCCTGGGCCCCGCCTCACCCCGGGACCACCACCCCCCTCCCAACCCCGGCCGACCCCTCACCCCGGCGGTGGGGCGCGGCCAGGTCAGCCGGGCGGTGGCGCGGGGGCGGGGCCCGGGCGGCCTAGCTGCGGTCACCATGGCAACGGCCGCCGGACGCGGGGCGGGTGCAGTGCGCATGCCCACTGCCCTCTGCCCGCCGGGCTTCCGCCCCCAAAAGGAAAGGCGACGCGCGCCAGGCTGTGACCCTTTCGCGAGGACTTGGACCTGGGCGGCGGCTGTCCTCGAACGAGCCTGGGATCGCGGGTGTCCCGGGGCGCGATGGCGCCCAGCATTCGGCTTTCCCGCAGGCGAACCCGGGCCTGCCCTGCCCCCCTCCTCCCCGCACCCAGGCTCCAGCAGGTGTGCATGGCGGCAGGTGTGCGCGGCTGGGGCTGTGGCCTGGGCCCACAAAGGTGGACGACTGTGTCCAGACGCAGGCCGGGACAGGACAGGGGCAGCTTTCGGAGGATGCATGGTGTACCGGGTCCAGGAAAAGGCAGCAGGGCGGCCAGACCGGGCTGGGACAGAGTCACACAACCCCGTGGACCCCGCACAGGCCCCGCCACTGACCCGCGTCAGCACCAGCCCCTCGCACTCAAGAAGCCCCACTAGGCAGTGCTGCCGGGGGCAGAGTGGTAAAGGATTCTCCGGCTTTCTCGACCGCCGACAAATAAGATGTGTGGGTGTAGGTTATAGGCTTCCACAAGAAGGACTTTCACAGGTGGTCTTTTCTGAGCTAAGATAGGTTACCATCATGTGGGTGGGAGTGTGGCAGGACGCTGGCCTGTACCCCCAGCTGGACGGTCAGAGGACCCATCCCCACGATGCCTAGGCTCTTCTGGCCCTCTTGCACTTTACTTATTTCAAAGTACAAAATGACATGCATTTCCTGTCTCCGAAAAGAGACGAACAATAAAATACAGAAAGATACTCAACTGGGTTGTAACCAGGGAAGTGCAAATTAAGAGATCCACCTAGCAATGGATGCTAAGTGAAATCAGTCAGAGAAAGACAAATACCATATGATCTCACTCCCATGTAGAGTTTAAGAAAAAAACAAAGGAAAAAACAAAAAACGAACTAACTCTAGAGAACAAACCAATGGTCACCAGAGGGGAGATGGGTGGAGGATGGGTGAAGTAGGCGTTGGGATCCACCTAGCAATGGATGCTAAGTGAAATCAGTCAGAGAAAGACAAATACCATATGATCTCACTCCCATGTAGAGTTTAAGAAAAAAACAAAGGAAAAAACAAACGAACTAACTCTAGAGAACAAACCAATGGTCACCAGAGGGGAGATGGGTGGAGGATGGGTGAAGTAGGCGTTGGGGATGAAGGGGACACTTGTCCTGGCAAGCACTGAGTAATGCGTAGAATTGTAGAGTCACTATATTGTACACCTGAAACTAACACAATACTATGCTAACTATACTGGAATTAAAAATAAAAACTTAGTAAAAAAAGATACCCACCTATCTAAGTGGGTGTAACGAACATTTATAAAGACACTCCTAGTGTTGGGAACAGGATAGGGAAGCCCTCATAGGCTCCTGGCAGCAGTGTAAATGGTACAAACTTTTAGAAGGCAAGTTTGATCTATTTGTTAATAGCTATCAAAAGTCTATGCGCATACCCTCGTACCCAGCAAATTAATTTGCATAAAGTTTTTACTCTGTACTCTTCAATATTGCTTATATTTTCATACCAGATATATATTCATGTATTACTTGAGTAATTTAAAAATTTATTTTAGAAAAGGAATGCAGAGTGGTTGGCTTCAGTAAACACTGTCTTAAGCTTTGCAACTTTGCTACTCTAAAAATAATAACAATAAGCAAGGGTACCTTTGGGGTTTTTCCAGAATAGATGAGGAGCAGAACATTTAAATGAAAAGCGGGTCTGAGTCTGTCTTTGGGAAGGGTCTGCAGGAGCCCTAAGAACAGACCCCCTGGAGACAGGCACACAGGCCCTTACAGGGTGAGTGGTGAAGGTCTGGATGGGGCCAAGCAGCTGAGCCCGATAAGCCAAAATTTAAAGAGCAGCCAGCTACCTGGAAAGCAAGACCGTGTGACCCACCTTACATTCTCAGTAGGTCACAAGGATCAGCAGATAACAGTCACACACATATCTGCCTCACCCACTCCCAAATATCTCTGAATTCACCAAGCACAAGTATTACAGAGTCACGTGAAACCATAGAACACTTACTAACAAATCGCCAGTAGGAATTAAATTTAGAACTGCTTCCTCGGAACATATAAGAATGTTAAAGATGTGTATATACGCACACCTTTTCAAACCAGGTCAAACAAGCTTGGCCTTCGGGCTGGAAAGTCTTTAGAAAGAGCAGTGCGCGGACAATGTGACCGCGGTTATGGCAGTCTGTACTCCGGGTCCCACAGGGGACTGTCAAAATAAACACAGGCCAAGCACAAACACTGATAAAAGTCAAACACCATAAAGCAGAGGTTACAAAACAAAGCCAGGATCTAAACACAGCCCTTTCAAGGACACTACAAACAAAACGTGGAAAACCAACTCAGAACACTTCAACAAATAACACAGATCCTTTCTTTCATGCGAGAGGGGCTGGGGCCTGTGCTCAGACCGCCGGCTTCCTTTCAGTTTGCTGTACCCACATTCCTGGGCTTTTCAAGTCTTCATTGTAAGTTCAACTGTGACCCCCTGCAAATCCAGGAAGGAGAAGGCCAGACTTCCTAAATCAAAAGGCTAAATCCCAGACTGTTTTAAACAGCATTCATGTTATTTCTGGGAGAGCACGGCAGAGAAGGACGTCTAGGATGGTAGGAGGTGGAAGGCCAGGAAGCCAGAGCAAGCAGATGGGAGGAGAGCGAAGCAGGTGGTCATCCTCTGTGTGACGCGTCAGGCCTTCCGGAACCCTGGGAGGCACTCCCACCCCATGCTCTAGCAAGCTGACCCATGGGTCGTTGACTTACTCATTCATGATTTTTATAAAATTAAGTCATGCTAGTTAAACCTCACAAGTGGTATACTTCGCACAACCCGGGGGCACAAAAAGACAACATGACGCACAAGAGTTCATTTCTGTATCCAGAAAGACATGGTTGAAAACCCTTCCGAGTACTGGGCCCTCCTGCGGAGGAAGCTGCCTTAGCTGGAATTTCCCCGATGGCTAACAGAGCCCCTGAAAATTCACTAGTGGAGAAACTCTTTTTATTTATCTAAGGTCAAGTCTGCCATCCAGGTCTGAAGCCTCAATTTAGTGAGGTTTTATTCTGGCAAAATTAATTTTAAATGAGAGTATGCTCTGGGGTACCACATAGAACTTTCTTTCTTTTTTTTTTTTAAGATTTTATTTATTTGAGAGAGAGTGAGGGTGAGCGCACAAGCAGGGGGAGCGGCAGACAGAGGAGCAGACTCCCCACTGAGCAGGGAGCCCGATGCAGAACTCGATCCTAGGACCCTGAGATCATGACCTGAGCCGAAGGCAGATGCTTCACCGACTGAGCCACCCAGGAGCACCCCACATAGAACTTTCTAGCAACCAAAGTATTTGGAAACTAGAGGAAGGGCCTCAGGAGAGAGTGAGTTCACCGGCCGGCCGGGAGGTAGGCTAATCAGAGCACTGCCAGTTTTCTCGATCTAGATATCGTGTTTTCCACTGAAACGGGCCGTGTTTCCTGTCTCGGACTCCGTCCTCAAATGCCTGGGAGCCCCAGAGGCAGGCGCGGATGCAGCCTGAGCTCCCAGATCCTTCATCGTGGGTACAGAATAAACTAAGGGTCTACACCAGTCACACCCTGTCCGGAGCTTCTCGAATACCCTCCTATACAGCCGTGCCTAGCATAATGCTGAGAACAGAATGTGTGCCAAACACAGTCTTTGGTTGGTCCACTAATTCTCTTAGCTGAGCAGTGTTGAGGGAAATAAAGCTGGAAACTGCAGCTAATATTTATTGAGTGCTTACTGCATACCAAATACTCATCAGTATTGTATATACATGATCGCATTTAATGGAAGGAACACAGAATTTGAAGCACATTGAGCTGGGTTACAAATTTGGGCTCTACTGATGAAAAACAAAACCTGAACAAACGTTTGCACCGAAGCCTCATGCTGGTCACGTTCGGGGAGTATGCTGGGGCAGAGTGAGGTGTATGTGGTTGCAGAAGTTATTACCATATATATGTGTACATCATATAGTATGTATCTACTATGACTTATGTATGTAAGATGTTCAGAAAGTAGTTGCCGTTTTGAATTTTTAAGAAATCTACTCTTATAAAATATAAACAATTTGCACGTAGGCATTTTACAACAAACTTAAATGATTGATTTATTCTGATTTCTTTTCTTTCTTTTTTTTTTTAAGATTTTATTCGTTCATTTGAGAGAGAGTGAGAGTGAGCACACAAGCAGGGAGAGCGGCAGACAGAGAAGCAGACGCCCTGCTGAGCTGGGAGCCCGATGTGGAGCTCCATCCCAGGACCTGGAAATCATGACCTGAGCCAAAGGCAGACGTTTAACCATCTGAGTCACCCAGGCGCCCTATTCTAATTTATTTCGTATTTTTCACGTAAAAAACCCTATAATGACCTCAGCGACTATATCCAAATATATACATAATGATGACAAAGATAGAAAAACTCACATTCTGGCAATTAAACAACATGCACACATAAATATCACAGAGTCACATCTGTATTTATGTGAAATTGGTTTTCTGTTTTGGTACTGTTCTATGTTTTACAGATTAAAAAATCCCTTGGCAAATATAAAAAACTTTGCCGTTTGACTTACGAAAGCTGTGACTTTGGGCCCCTCGAGCGTTCTGGCCTATTGCTCCCCATGGGACAGGAGTAGGAATGCCTCACAGGTTATGAGCTGAGGAGATAAGATGAGACTGGGAGGCTTGCCTGCAACATGAAGACTGGATATGCATTGCTGTGAGGCTTTGCGAGAGTCACTCTGAGCCTTAGATTTTGGTCTGTAACCTGTGCATGATTC
This sequence comes from Ursus maritimus, assembly GCF_017311325.1. Taxonomy (NCBI): domain Eukaryota; kingdom Metazoa; phylum Chordata; class Mammalia; order Carnivora; family Ursidae; genus Ursus; species Ursus maritimus. The sequence continues at coordinate 26,359,424 of NW_024425341.1, read as the reverse complement.
CTCTACCTCTCCCTAGTAAAGCTCCCAGGAGCCCTGCTTCTGGGTCTCGGATGCAGATGGGTAAACGCACTTGGTATAACTGACCTGACGCGTTGCTCATGGAACAAACAAACCCCTTGTGAGGCGACAGAATTCTATCCTTGACCAAACTCCAGCGAGGCTCTTCCAGGGTCTCAGCCCCATGGGGCCTGTGTTGCCCAGTCTCAGGGGGACCACCCCTCCCCCCGTGTCCGAGCAGGTGCCTCACCACCCCCTCCCCAGATGAATCCCATCACCTGGCCCAACTTCAGCAAAAAGCCTGTGAGGTTGGTCTGGCAGAGCCCCCACCCCCTGACGCTTCCTCTTCCGTGCCCCCACCTGCTCCTGGGGTGCACACCCCACTTCCCTTCTGGTCATGCAGATGGAGCCCCGTCCCACCCTCAGCACCCAAGGCAGAAGAGCCTGTCTTAAGCAGAAGTGCCAAGGGATGGGGACACAGCTTTCCTTGGAGCAGCACTCACCTCCCACATCCCGAATGTCAGCGGGACAGCACAGGGACCTTGACCCTCCCTCCCTGCCCCCAACCATCACCTTCACCTCCGTTAGTGGCCCTCCTCTGTCACCAGCCCCAAGGCCAGCGCATCTTCATTGCCACTCCTTGCCAGCAGGCCAGCGTCCCTTCCAAAGCACTTTCGTGCCTGGTGCCCCATCTGAATCACGACCCATGTCCGAGTTATTCCTTTTTAAAGTACAATCCTTTAAAATTGTTGCTCTGTATTTAGTTATATTTGTACGTTTTTAAAATATGGAAACTGAAACTCAGAAACATTTTTAAATAGCGGTTATCCAGGACAAGCTAGCCCACCTGGGAATGCGGGCTTTGCCGGCCGCTGGCTCTGTGACGCGGGGGCCCTCACACCGTCTCTCCATGCCTCTGCCTCCGTGTCTCCCGCGTAAGTGAGGCTGGAGAAATGCGAGGTGTTACCTCCTGGGGCAGCTGGGAGGACCTTGACGTAGTGCCTGGTGCACAGTCAGTACTGAGCCACTAGGACCAGTATCCGAGGACCTGCGGACAGTCATCCTGACCGTCCACAGCTGCACCCAGGTCAGAACAACGGGAAGATAGAGCTGGGGCAGGTCTGCTGGGAGCAGGGAGGGTCAGACTGGGGGGGGAGCCCACGGGGAGCACGTGTCCCCCTCCCGCAGACCCCCCCACCATCTGGGCCACTCCTGTGGGAAGCTAGTTGCAAGCTCTGCTTCTGCACCAAGTCTCATTCCTTCTGTGGGGCGGCGCCTGGCAGGCAGCTCTAGCAGGAAGGCTGCAGGGAGAGCGGGGAGGTGGGAGGACCCACAGGAGGACTGGGAGGGTCCTGCTGCCCCCCGCCCCACCCATCAGGACCAGGACAGTGACACCTGCTCTGGAACCTGCACACTGTCCTTAAAGGAACAGAAAACGGTAAGGTGGCCTGAGGGGACAGAGTTAGAATTGCTGACCAGTTCCTCAGGGTCTTGGGAAGCTGTAGGGGAGGAAGGGCCCCCCCCACCCCCAGGCCTCCTGGGTTCTAGAGCTGGGCCCTGAAACAGGCAGGGTAGCAGGAGGAGAGGGTGGGCGTCCCGAACTTGGAAGGCTGAGGGCTCAGGTGTCCCGGGGTTTGGGGCCTTGGCCGCTTCACAGGGGGCGGCGGGGGGGGGCATGATTAAGGAGATGCGGGGCCCTGGGAAGAACACTGGGGGGGGCGTGGCTGTTGGTGACAACGCCTGGGGTGGGTTGACGTCCGGTTCCCTGGCCTGTGACAAGCGTCCATCCTTCTGGCCGGTCCGACTCCAGGGAGGGGATGGGTGACCACCCGTCCTTTGGAGGGTCTGTCTTCAGGCAGTTGAGGGGTGTTCAGAGAAAGCCTCTCCAGGCACTTGCTGTTTTTCTAGTGCCTTCCGCTCAGAATAATCAGTGCACCCAAGCAGCACGTTTTGGGGTACTGTGTCCCAAACTCCTTCAAGGTGAAACAGGGACAGAGGCAGTGAACTTTCTACAAGGACTCACCTAAGGCAGGGCTCCAGGGGTGTCCAAACTCGGGGCGTCTGGGTGCTCGGCTGGCAGAGTGCACACGTGCAGGGTCTTCTTCCCATCTGGACTTCCACACGCACACACCACACACACAGACACACAACAGACATGCGTGACTGCACATACACATCACACGCAGTACACACACCGCATGCACGCATATAACACACAAACACACACCACACGCGCACACACCGCACGCACACCGCACGCACACCGCACATGTGCCTGGCAGCGCACGAAACTCCCCTCTGCACTGCGCTTGCGAGGTCCTGCATAGAAGCGGGGAGTCCCGGTCCGCCGCGCCGGCCTGGAGGGCATACTGAGCTTCCCCTGATCCATGAGGAAACCCCATCTCACCATTGAATTTGTCATTTTTTTTAAGATGTTAAATTTAAAAAACATTTTTTTAAGAAGAAAAACAGCAGGACAATCCTTTCAGCCATCGACAGAGGGCGGCTGGCCTTCCCACCCTGTGCAAATTGCAAACCCAGAGGAGCAAAGCCTTGACCGTGGTGGCCTCATGGCCTCGCGGCCTGGCGGGGCACCAGCAAGCACTGGCAGGACAGTCCCAGGAAGCGAGGTGTCCGCTCCCCGGGGGCCACACCGCCTCTGCCTGCTGCACGGAGACCGGAGACCGGCAGCCTCAGCCCTGCCTTTCCCGGCTCTGCCCTGTCCTTGCTGTGCTCTTCTCCCCTTCCCTCCTTTCTTCCTTTCCTGTATCCCCTCCTTTTTACAGCCATGCGTTTACGAGTCTCCAAAGTTTGCCTGTTCCTTTTCATTTGGCTAATAGCCACAGATTTACTATATTGGTGTTAAAATGTTCAGTATCTTTGTTAAAATGGCTTATTTTTCTGCTTACAAGAATAATGCACGTTTACAGTAGGCAAGTTGGTAGATAATGAAGAGCACAAAGCAATTACACATCCCCCAATTTGCAGTAACATAGTGATCGAGCCAAGCAACTTGGCCCTTCAAATGCAGCACAACAGCACCCGCTTCTGTGAGGTTCTGCGGTTTTAAACTGTCATGTATTCCAATGCCCTGCTCGCTCCACTCCTTCCCCCTCAGGCCCGCCTGGGACCTCCCTGCAGGGCCCTGAGCTCGCAAAGCCCCTGAGTCTGCAGGGGCTCCCACTCGCCAGCAGCCGCCTCCTTCCCACCGCCCACAGGCAGACCCCAGCCTGAGGAGCCGAGTCCCCTTCCTTCTGCCCAGCTCAGGAGCTCCTGTTCCTCAGTGGCCGCCTAGCATTCCACGCACACCCCCTGCAGGAGGCGTCTCTGAGAAGTCTCCGTGCGCCTCCGTCTGCAGGGAAGGGTGCACCTGCCATGGGGCTCTTGCTGACAGCTCACATTACTGTCTGGGTAGCTGACCCCAATTCAGCGGCCCTCTCCCTGTGTACCCCCCGTCTCTCCCTCTCTGTCTCTCCCCCGTCTCCCCCCCGCCCCGCTCTATTTCTCTGTCTCTCCCCTGTCTCTCCTCTCTGTCTTTCCCTGTCTCTCCCTCTGCCTCTTCCCCTCTCTCCCTCTCTCTCTCCCTCTATCTCTCCCTGTCTCTCCCCCCTCTCTCCCTCTCTCTCCCCCTGTCTCCCTCTGTCTCTCTGACTGCCCTGTCTCTTCTTCTCTTTCTTTCTTTCTTTTTTTTTTTTTTTAAGATTTTATTTTATTTATTCGACAGAGAGAGAGACAGCCAGCGAGAGAGGGAACACAGCAGGGGGAGTGGGAGAGGAAGAAGCAGGCTCATAGCGGAGGAGCCTGATGTGGGGCTCGATCCCAGAGCACCAGGATCACGCCCTGAGCCGAAGGCAGACGCTTAACCGCTCTGCCACCCAGGCGCCCCCTCTCTCTCTTTCCCTCTCTGTCTCTGTCTCTCCCTCTGTCTCTGTCTCTCCCTCTCTGTCACTCCCTATCTCTCCCGATTCTGCACTCACTTTCTGTAGGCAAATTCAGTCCCTTAGGTTAAAGTACACCAAGGTCCGCCTGAGAGGGAAGGACATGGGGCCACAGGGGCGCCTCCAGGGCAGACACAGCCGCGGACAGATTAGCCAGTAATTCCACGTGACGAGCTCGGTGATCAACCATGGTTTCAAGTTGGCGCCCACAGATTTTAAGTAGGCGGGGTCATTTCTCTGTGGCAGGATCGGGCGAGAAGAAGCGAGAGCGGAAGTCACCAAGGTCACGACCATCTAACATGGTCAGCGGAAGGCCTGTGCCACAATGTGCAATCAGGGCTTTACCACACACGTGTGCACAGGAGGAGAGGAAGCTAAAAACAATATTCAGCCATTTGGAGGCAAAATTTACCCATCGAGATAGAAAGAAAGGTCTGGGTGTGGCACAGAGGTTCCTGTTTGAAAATAAACCCATTGTTCGTGGGGCTGCCAGCCTCTGAGAGATTCACCTTTGCTGTCTTCGAGTTCTGGAAAAGCACCTTTCCTTTCAGAGACTAGGTTACCGGGCCCGGTATCTCCCTAAATCTCTGTTCTCGCCTGTAAACAGGTTGCCGGAGTGGAGCTCTTTCTCAGACCTTGGAAACAGGCTTGAAGCCGAGCAGGGTTCCTGTGGGAGCGGAGTGAGGGAGGCTCTGTGAGCAGGAGGGGACAGCCGGCTGGAGAGGACCCGCGCCGCCTGCTCTCTGTCCCCACGCAGGGATCCATCCGCACACATGACTTCCTTCTCTGTCTGTCTGTCCTCTACAGTTCTTCGTCTGGGGGATCTAGGCGTCGAAGATTTTGGAAATAATTGCATTGCCTTCAACGGCAAGCGTGGGCTCTCACCCTCCCAGACAGAAACATTCTCCTTCACCGAGAAGGGAAAAGACTCAGGAATGACGGGAATGACGGGGTGCCTGAGGGTCTGAGGGTCCGTCCGGGAGGCTGGGTTGTCGGGTTCAGAAGGTCCACAAGGGGTCCACCAGCTGGAGTGCACCTCCCACTGTAGGGTCTCCCCTCCCCCCAACTTGCTCCTCACTGATCACGGGGTTGGGGGGGGAGAGACACTCTAAATGCCCATCAACTATCTCTCAGAGGTGTTGCTCTAATTACCTTCTAGTTTTGCCAGTTTGGGACCCACGCGGGACATTTCCGATGACAGACGTCAGCTTGTCCGCGACAGAGGCTGGGAGGTGTCCGTGGCGCTGTGTGAGTGTGGGGCGTGCCTCCCCCAGAGCTGCTGCTCGTTCACGTGAATGAGCACACACATTTAGTGCTCAGCTAAACACGCTCGGTTTCGTAATTTTACTCAGAAAGTAAGGTGCCTTGCCCCAGTTCTAGGAACGGGACACCTAACTCACAATGAGGTCGGCTATGTGCAGTTCACCAAGCTGCTCACCAGCACAAATTCTGATGTCCGCCATTTTATCGGGTTTTGTTCTGTGTGTTGTCTTAATTGCGTGAACTAACGAATTCTTCCTAGAAGTAATGAGACTGCAAAGCCTAAATACGCCAAAACAAACATGGGCGGTCGGAGATATCACTGACAACGGTTTTTTTTGTAAAAAGACGGTCCATGGCAATTATTAATGCATTGCGTTTATACAGCAAATCATAAGGAAGGCTTTCTTTCATGCATGGATGGGTCAGGATCACCTTGCAATGGCTGCCTGCCCATTCTCTGAGTGCGGTCTTTCTTGAATGTTATCAGAGGTTGCTTGGTCCTTGTCACAAAGTGGCCACGGGACTTGCAGCCAGACCCTGTGTGGGTCTTAGTTTTTTTATCTGGAAAAGGCAGACAGTGGGAAGGGCGATGCTTACCATGCTACCGTGCAGTGAAACCATGTGGTTCCTGACTGGGGAGGTGTGGGGCAGTCCTGGGAAGAGGGTAGCACGTCCCAGTGATGGGGTTTTGGGATATAGGGGAGGTTCAGCGGGGTGGAGTCCGGAGTTGGCGACCAAGAAAGAATTCTTGAGATGTCTTTGGTGCAAAATGGGGGCTTTATTAAAGCACGGGGACAGGACCCGTGGGCAGAAGAGCTGCTGCCTGGGGTGGGGGTGGGGGGCTTGAGGAGTGGTGATTATATACCGCAGAGTTGGGGGAAGTAGGGAAAAGTGAGGTTTCAAAAGAACTTTCATATGCTAAAGAGGACCAATCTACCTGACACCTACCAGATACCGGAGGCTTTGCCATTGTCAAGTTAAGGTTGTTTTTCCCTCTAGCAAGGCATTAAACATGAAGATAGCCGGGAGCATCCTTGGAGATGTCACGTGTGTCCCACCCAGGAGTGGGGGATGGAGGGAGGTTGCAGGGTGTCAGCGTGCGCTTTGTGTTCAGACAGCCTTCTGCTCATCACCAGCGCTGCTGCCGAGGCTTCACGGGCTCCACAGGCTTCCAGATCCACGTTCTAGGAGCTCTCTGCGGAAGGATGACCGCAGAGCACCATGCATTACTTTAATGGACCACTGATTTTCATCAGCCCATTAAAAAATTGCATGCCCAAAGCATCTCAGATGCAGACACGCGGTGTGAATGTGTCTGTGGGAACTCGGAGCCCCAGGAGAGGACCACTCCCCCAGGGAGCATCGTCATCATCCTCAGGCTCACAGACTGGCAGGGGATGCCAAGCAGCACGCAGCACAAACAGATCACCTGCACTGGTCTCAGATGACCTGTGCTGAGCTCAGAAGTGGCTGGCGCGGCCGAGGGCAGCTCTGAGGGAAGGTGACCCCGCTTGGGGTTCTGCCGACAGTAGGTTCCTCTACTTCCTAGGACTGCCCAAGTTAGCAAGACGTTGCAAGCAAAGGAGGCGTTCTGTTTGTGTTTTTATTGCTGTCGTATGTATCTTACGGTGGTGACCAGCTCCGGTAAACCACTGAGCCTCTCCACGGGTAAGGAAGGGCTGACAGGTGAAATATCCTTTCAATTGCAGCGCTCAATCTTCCTTCTATTTTGTGTCACCACAAACACCATTTCTCTGGAATGTGCCTCCCTCAGAGTCACTGAGTGTGCCTTGTCTCTTCTGTGCAGCACGGGTGTGGGGTGAGGCTGGTCCCAGACTCTGGCCTCGCCCGTCCCTCTGCCTGGCTCCAGCCTGGACGATCTGTCCACGGGGCCCTGTCTACAGGAGGCCCTGTCCTTGGCCTCCACGCTCCTGCCACCTGCAGACGGCCTCCTCGGAACACCTGCCCTCCTGTGCCTTTCAGAGCAGGACTCAAGTTTCCCCTCTTCCAGGCAGGGTGCTGTTTGCATGTTTCCATTGTTAGTGCGACCCCATGACACAGTTCTGAGCCTTCAGAAAACATACCTGTACCTTCAGAGCAGTATAAAATTGACAGGCATATTTTTGGGAGTTTTTTGAATTACCATTTGAATTGCTAATTTTGTGTAAAAACATTACTTTTTTTCATTCAGAAATGCTTTGGTTTGCAAGCGAGTAAGACATTTCTCAGGGGAGGGACACAAAACCCTGACTCTGAGACAACATTTAAGTGCAGAGAGGCAAGTTCTGGGATGAAGGTTTGCGGGGACCTCCCCTCACCTGCCCCTCCCACCCTTGGGGCTCAGGGAAAATTCCTGGAATGCTTCCCGAAGAGCGGGCAGGAAGGAGGGCCGTTTGATCGGTCACAGGATTTGGGTTATTTTACAAACCTATGGGTGAATTTTTTTATTCACCCATATGAATATATTTTATTCACCCAATGAATATATTTTATTGGCTGTAAAGTCCAAATACGCCTGATTTTCTTTTTTCCTCAAGCGCGGGCACGACCGGCTGTTAGAACGCGGCCGTTGTTTCACCAAAGTCAAGGCCTGACCCTGGGGCCTGGCCCGCACGCCCCCGCACCGGCCACCAGGGGGCCACACACGGGGCCATGCGTGGCAGACCCGCACCGTCCTGAGGGTGGCGCCGGCGTTTCCTGTATGCTGGGAGTCTGCGTGGCACGGGACCCCAGACTGGCACTGGGTATGAAATCCCATCGCGAAGTCCTTTCTGAGAAGTTGGTGAGGATGGTCAGAGCCTCCGACTCCGTCTCCAAGAACGGGTGTTTGCTCTTGCTCGTATCGAGGTCTGGAGGAGGGTGTTACCGAGGAAGACAGCTGTGTCTTTCCCTCTGGCGGCTTTGCGGTGTCCCTGGCCTGGCCTCTCCGGCTTTCTCCCTGCGGCTGGACAGTGCAGATGCGTGAGCAGAGTGGGGTTTCTTCCCACTCGTAGCCTCGCGAAGTCTGCCCTTTGGCGCTGCCTGCAGGAACGCAGAGGAGAAGGGGAGGCAGAACAGGCCAGCGGCCACTCAGCTGGGGAGAAGCCCAGGGCTGGGGAGGGGGGCCGGCCATGCCTCACAGTCACCGTAAGCAGAAAGAGTGGGACAGACAGCTTTCCTTACAGGAGAAAAGTCATTTTAGGCCCCGGGCCATCTTGTGACATAAACAAACGGCCACTGTTAGGCCAGGAGAAACCTGTCACATGCAGAAGTGAACACTGGCCTCACGCACACTTCACTCATCTTTGCGGGATCTACATCCAAACCCCTCTGAGCCCACAGACAGCAGACTCCCTGGGGCCCGAGACTGCATGCCGAGCCCTGTCGCCTCGTGACTTCAACTCCACACTGAATTCCCCAGAACCAATACCCTTTGTGGGTATGTGTGCCCCTTAGCCTAGAGCTTCTCTGGTTCTGTTGTGGGGGGGAGACTGCTCTGGGAAAGATCGCCAGTGTTCTCCGGTCACCAGCCCTAAGGGCCCAGCCCGTCCTCCACAGTCAGCGCCCTGTGGACCCGGCCCCTCCTCCAGAGGCACAGCCTGGGGGACTCAGTCGCTCCTCCGTGGTCACCAGCCCTGAGGACCCAGCCCGTCTTCCATGGTCATCAGCCTTCCATGGCCAATCCTCCACGGTCACCAGCCCGGGGGACCCAGCCCATCTTCCAGCCCTCCCTGTTCAGATGTGTCACCAGCCTGGGAACTCCACCCATCCTCCATGGTCAGCAGCCTGGCGGACCTGGCCCCTCTTCCAGAGTCACAGCCCGGGGGACCCAGTCCCTCCTGTGTGGTCACCAGTCCTGAGGACCCAGCCCGTCTTCCATGGTCATCAGCCTGGGAGACCTGGCCAATCCTCCACAGTCACCACCCCGGGGGGACCTGGCCCGTCCTCCATGATCACCAGCCCGGTGACCAGCCCGTCCTCCACGATCAGCAGCCTGGGGACCCAGGGAGCTGGAAGTCAGACCTGTCGATAGCAACCCATCCAGGAAGCCTGACAATAACCCTGTGACAGTTGGCCCAATGGCCAGAGCTTGATCTATAACTGACAGCTTCCCTAATTTTGTCCCCACTGCCAGCTCAGGACCCACCCTGGGAAGCCAGATATGCTCCCAAACCAGTGGTGAGGACGACCCTCCTTGTGAGCCCACTCTGGCTTCCCGGGGCCCGTGGCCTCTGTCAGGGCTGACCTGGCGCTCCCCGGACCATCTCTTTCCCACGCGGAGCTCCCACTCCTCCGCTACCTTGGAGTTTCTGCCCAACGCGGGTGAGCCTGGCCGCCTCCCCGGCCCCACAGGCTCTGAGTGAGTTCGCAGCCTCCGCCTGTCCTGCCCTGGGTGGCCCTGATTTGTTTCCACCTCGCTTACTGTGAGCTGACCTCGCATCAGATGCTCCGGTCTTCACAAAGCTTTCTTCGTTTGAGAAGAAAACAGCTCCATTCCGGCTGACTCCCTCTCTGCCCTTTGTAGCAAGAAGACGGCTCTTTTTTGTGACAGCCCCTCGTGCACTGGGGGACAGCGTGTCCCCGTTCAGATGCGTTTTCTTTCCAGCACATTCCAGGTGAGGATGCCATGTGCGTTTTAAGGACCTTCCATCCATCACAGTTCACCGAGACAAACATGACCCCGCGGAGGACATGAATTGTCCTATCTTCTGTGGGAGTGGGAATAGGGTTTCTGCGTTCACATGAGTTCTGAGGCATCAGAAGCTCAAAACTTTATTACTGTTATTAATTATTCTTTAAAAAATGGTATCAGAGTTAATGTTTCCAGTGGGGACTCCTAAAGCATGGTAGGGTCTTCAGAGTAAAGAAATACATGTAACATACTTGAGAGGAAGTGTATGTGATAGTCCCTTATGTCTAATTGCTTTCAAAATCAGCCGAGAGAAGGTTACATAAATAAAGACTGGCAATTTATCGTCGTGATTAAACTTTCAATCTTTGAGGTAATTGTAGATTCACATGCGGTTGTAAGAAGTAACGCAGAGGCTCTGGTGCCGCCTCACCGAGCGTCCTCCAACCGAGACACCGCACGTCTGCCACGAGGGGTCCTCCACGTGGCGCTCGTGCTCCCACGTCCTTCTCCACCCGGATGACGACTCACCTGCCCTCCCCTTCTGCAATTTTCCCATTTCATGATGTTGTGTAAATAGAATCACGTAGCCTGAAACCTTCGGGGACTAGTGTGACTCACTCAGCACGATTCTCCGGAAACGTATCTAGGTTATTACGTGGATCATGTCCAATCCCGTGAGCAGAATTTCGCGGAATGCTTGTGTTTGTTTAGCTCTTTGCTCCTTCAGGACACGGGCATGGTTTCCAGTATGGGCTCTATGATTAAAGCAGCTGTAAATATTTGCGTGCGGGTTTGTGTGAGGACGGAAGTCTGTTTTCCTGGGAAGAGCGCCCGGGAGCGCAAGGGCTGGATGGTAGGGGAGCCGCGCGTTCCGCTTCTAATGCACCAGCTCTCCAGCCTGGCTGTGCCATTTCTCTTGCCCGCCGGCAACGCAAGTGTGGGCCGGGTACTCCGAATCCTCCCAGGCTTGGGGGTTGTCACTGTTTTTCATCTGAGCTCTTCTGAGAGGTAACCTCTCATTGTGGTTTTAATTTGTATTTCCCTCACGACCGACGAGGCAGAACTTCTCGTGTGCTTGTTTGCCATCTGCAGATCCTCTTTTGTGAAATTCTCTTCCGCTTTGCTGCTCATTTGTCCTGTGGAATTTGGAGCTTCCCGCCTATATTCTGGACACCATATGATTTGGGAATATTTTCTCCCACTCTGCAGCTTGCCTTTCCATCTTCTTAGCAAGACCTTTCACTGAGCGAAAGTTGAAAAATTTTGATGAAGTCCAATTTGGACATCATTTCCTTTGTGTTTTTGGTGTCAAACATAGACTCTGCTTAACTCTAGATCCCGAAGTTTCTCCTATATTCTTCCTGACCTTTTTATAGTTTCATGTTTTGCATTTAAGTCGGGATCCATTCTGAGTTAACTATTGCATGACGTGTCTCACTGCGGTTCATTCATTGTTTCACGCTGGGTGGCTGAGTTCAGTTCTTGCTGATGCGCAGCTAGTCGCCCCACTCGATTTGTGGGGAAGGCCATCTGTATCCTACTGAGCTGCTTTTGTGCCTTTATCAAACCTCGATCAGGCCTAATCTCGCGGGTTTACTTCTGGGTTCTCCGTTCTGACCCACTGACTTATGGGCCTACCCCAAGCAAGTATTGTACACTCTTGATTACCGTGGTTATAAAGTAAGTCTTGAAATTGGATGGGATGTTTCCTCCCACTTTATTCTTTATAAAATTATTTTAACTTCTATTTCCTTTGCCTTTCCATATGCATTTTAGAATCTTGTCTGTGTCCCCAGAAATCCTGTGGTGGTTTTGATAGGCACTTTGTTCATCCTGTATCTCAGCTGGGGACAATTGACATCTTTACTATGTCGTCTTCCTCCATTAATAAGATGTCTCTCTACTTGTTTGGATTTTCTTTGATATTTCTTTGTTGTTGCATAGTTTTCAGCACACAAGCCTCATAGATAATGTGTTACATTTACACGTTTCTTTTTTAATGATTATAAATGATACTGTGTTTTTAATTTTGGTATCCATGTGTTCATTGCTAGCAAGCAGAAATATAATTGATTTTTGAATGTTTATCCTGGAATGAAACTTACTTGGTCATTGGTGGATAATTCTTTCTATATGTCACTGTCTTCTATTTGCTAAAATGTTGTTAAACATCTTTTCTTGATAAATGAATTCAGTAAACTTGCAGGATACAAAATCAATGTGCAGAAATCTGTTATATTCTTATGCCCTAATAATGAAGCAACAGAAAGAGGAATTAAGAAAACAATCCCATTTACAATTTCATCAAAAATAATAAGATACCCAGGAATAAACCTAACCAAAGAGGTAAAAGACCTGTAATCTAATTGGTATAAAACACTGATGAAAGAAATTAAAAATGACACAAAGAAATGGAAAAACATTCTATGCTCATGGATTGGAAGAACAGATATTATTAAATCTCTGTAATACCCAAAGCAATCTACAGAATTAATGTGATCCCTATCAAATGCTACTAGCATTTTTCACAGAGCTAGAACAAACAGTCCTAAAATTTGTATGGAACCACTAAAGAACCCAAATAGCCAAAGCAATCCTGAAAAAAGGAAAAGTGAAGCTAGAGGCATCACCATTCCAGACTTCAAGCTCTATTACAAAGCTGTAATCAAGATAGCATGGTAATGGCACAAAAACAGACACATGTATCAATGGAACAGAACAGAGAACCCAGAAACACACCCACAACTGTATGGTCAACTAATCTTCAACAAAGCAGGAAAGAATATCCAATGGAAAAAAGATAGTCTCTTCAACAGATGGTGTTGGGAAAATTGGACAGCCACATGCAGAAGAATGAAACTGGAACATTTTCTCGCAGCATACACAAAGATAAACTCAAAATGGGTTAAAGACCTAAAAATGAGACAGGGAAACATCAAAATCCTGGAGAAGAACACAGGCAGTAACCTCTTTGACATCGGCCTTAGCAACTTCTTTCTAGACATGTCTCCAGAGGCAAGGGAAATAAAAGCATAAATGAACTGCTGGGACTTCATCAAGATAAAAAGCTTCTGCCAAGCAAAGGAAACAGTCAACAAAAGTAAAAGGCAACTTATGGGATGGAAGAAGATATTTGCAAATGACATTACAGATAAAGTGTTAATATCCAAAATATATAAAGAACTTATAAAACTCACCCCCCCCAAAGTAAATAATCCAATTTAAAAATGGGCAGAAGACACGAATAGACATTTTTCCAAAGAGGACATCCAGACGGCCAACAGACACATGAAAAGATGTTCAACATCCCTCATCATCAGGGAAATGCAAATCAAAACCACAATAAGATATCACCTCATACCAGTCAGAATGGCTAAAATTAACAAGGAAAACAGCTGGTGTTGGTGAGGGTGTAGAGAAAAAGGAACCCTCTCGCGATTGTTGGTGGGAATGCAAACTGGTACAGACACTCTGGGAAACAGGATGGAGGTTCCTTTAAAAATTAAAATAGAAATACCCTATGATCTAGAAATCACACTGTGTATTTACCCCCAAAATACAAAAACACTAATTGAAAAGGATACATGTATCCCTATGTTTATAGCAGCAATGTCCACAATAGCCAAACTATGGAGACAACCCAAGTGTCCATCGGCCGATGAATGCATAAAGAAGATGTGGTTCATATATACACACAATGGAATACTACTCAGCTATAAAAAAAGAATGAAATATTGCCATATGCAATGACCTGGATGAAGCTAGAGAGTATACTGCTAAGTGAAATAAGTCAGTCAGAGAAAGACAAATGCCATATAGTTTCACTTACATGTGGAACTTAAGAGACAAAACAAACAAGCAAAGGAAAAAGAGAGAGAGAGAGACAAACCAAGAAACAGATTCTTAACTACAGAGAACACACTGATGGTCACCAGAGGGGAGGAGGTGGGGGATGGGGGAAACAGGTGATGGGGATGAAGGAGGCACCTGTTGTGATGAGCACCAGGTGATGTATGGAAGTGCTGAATCACTATATTGTACACCTGAAACAATATTACACTGTGTTAACTAATTGGAATTTAAATAAACTAAAATAATGAAGAATTTTTCATGTATATCCATGAAGGATGTCGGTCTGCAGTTTGGTTTTATGCACTGTTTGTCTGATCTTTGTACCAGGTAATACCATCTTCAAAAATGAATTAGGAAGTAGTCCCTCTTCTATTCTCTGAAATATTGTGTGGGATTGGTGTTAATGCTTCTATAAACATTTGGTAGAATTCTCCAGTGAAACCATCTGAGCCTGGAGAGGGAGTCTTTTGGGGGAGTTTTTAAATTATGAATTCAATGTCCTTAATAGTTTCTACGGCTACTTCAGTTGTTTGTATCATATTGGCTGCGTTGTGGTATTCTGTTTCTGGAAGAATCGGTCCGTTTCTCTAAGTTATCAAGTGTCTACAGTTGCTCACAACGCTCTCTTGCTGTCCCCTGGACGTCGGCAGGGTCTGTAGCAGAAGCCCCCACTCCATCCTGATATCTGTCACTTGTGTTTCTTGGTTTGTCTCAGTCTTGGGCGAGGCTCCTTGATTCTGCAGGAGGTGCCAGGGCCCCGAGCTGCGGATTTCCCAGGGACCCCCATCCTCTGCTGGTGGGGGTGGGGCTGTGACCACCGTCTTCTCTGGCGTGTGGCAGTTTCTGTCTCAAGTTCTGTCTTTCTGGACTCCCCTCCCTGGTGCTTCGGCCAGGAGAGCTGCATTGTTGGGGCCTCCACTGGGCGCTCTCGCTGTGTCCAGGCTTCTGGCTTCCTCAGCTCCGAGTCTGTGATCCAGGAGACCACAGCAAAGGCCAGCATCATCCCCCTCTTCGGGCTTCTTTCTTCTGTCTTCCAGAATACACTGTTTCCTTTATACACTGTATGTGGTTTTTAGTTGCACTTGGTATGAAGAACAGGGAAAAGTACCACTACCGCCTCTTCCCATGAGCACAAGTCCTCGTCCGTCATTTCTTTTTTTTTTTTTTAAGATTTTATTTATTTATTCGACAGAGATAGAGACAGCCAGCGAGAGAGGGAACACAAGCAGGGGGAGTGGGAGAGGAAGAAGCAGGCTCATAGCGGAGGAGCCTGATGTGGGGCTTGATCCCGTAATGCCGGGATCACGCCCTGAGCCGAAGGCAGACGCTTAACCGCTGTGCCACCCAGGCGCCCCTCATCCGTCATTTCTAAGGAAAGAAATCAGAGCTGCTTCCCTTTCAGTGAAGGGACCTTCACAGATATGTCATAAAGGACATTACCTTTCAGAAAGGTAAATATTTTATTTTTGGCTTTTGTGCCAAAGATAATCTTTATCTCAGATAGAATCCTTTCCAGGAAGCAGCTTTACAAACGATCTCTTCCATGTTCTGGAAGGTTTGTTTAAACCCATGGGATCACGTTTCTTGCACGGGTCCCTGTGAAGACAGTACCTTATATTTATCCAGGTGTTATGGTGGCCACATCAGATCTGACACCATATTTCAGTTATTTCTTCACTTTCTTCTGTTGCACCCAGCCTGCTATTTGGCTCATAACAGATGCCCGATAGATGCTGCTGGATTGAATTCACAAACAGTGTTTCCTCACTCTGTCATTTGCTGGGTGCCCCTCGGCCCCGCCACCCCTCCACCCCGCCACCCTACTACCCCTCCACCAGGTTAACAGCTGCAGTGTCATTCCCTCTTCACAGAGAGAGAGCGCCGAAGCTCTTTGTCCACATCAGCGGTCGGTTAGGACCAAGCCAACCTGCTTTGATCCTAGATTACCATTTTACCTCCGGTTCTAGCTGTGACTCTTAATATCTAGTAAGTACGAAGAGAGCTTAACTTTTTAAAATTGAGTGTGGTAGGTTCAATACAGAAGCCAGAAGACTGACAGAGGACATGGCATGTGCCAGCTTAAAGGAGATTTAGAATTCACATGACAAGAACATGCTCAAATTTTGTTCTACGTGTGCCCTTTAGGGGCTGCAGTGCGCCAGGAATCCCACTCCTGTCTGAAATACTCCTCTTCTTTCTCTTTTCTATGTTGGTTTTCTGTGTAATTAAATTTCATTTAACATAGGGTTGTATGGCCAAAAAACAGTTTGAAAACCACAGAGCTAATCCAAACTCCTCATTTCACTTGAGGGTCCAAAAGGAAAAGTAATTTACCCAAGATCACAAAGCTAGGGTTTTGGTGGAGCCAGGACTAGTCAGGGAAGCAGTTAATCTTGTAATCCAGACATCCAGACTTCTCTCAGCAGCTGTTTCCTTGTACTGGTGACCTGGGTGATGGGGCCTTTGGAACTGTGCCTGCATTCTTCCCCAAGTCTGCCGTCACCCACTC
Source organism: Ursus maritimus (assembly GCF_017311325.1). Lineage (NCBI taxonomy): Eukaryota > Metazoa > Chordata > Mammalia > Carnivora > Ursidae > Ursus > Ursus maritimus. Next base: position 26,343,253 of record NW_024425341.1, on the reverse strand, counting down.
CACCTAACACAGTCTGTACCTAAAATTGATCAAACTTGATTGCTGTGAAGCCCTGCTTGCTACCCAAATTCATTCTGAACTGCAACTACCCTGAAGCCAAGGGCTCCCCTCCCACGCAGCATATGATCGTCCATCAGGGACAGTCAAGAAATTACAGAATATTTGGGAGCACAGAGCTGTATCCACACTCCGCCCACTGTTAGGCTTCTGAAGAGATGTGACCGACTTGGGAAAACCAAAGGACATAATAAACCCCAAAGCAAAAAACAAAAGACCCTCTGACCTCACTCAAAACAGTTAACAAAATACCATGAAACTCTTTCAAAATACTGACAATAAGCAAATACATGAGGACTTGCCAGCGGATAGGCAGGAGGGAATGAGGCAGCATTCATTCTCTACCCCCTGAAACACACTGCAACAATCCACAGAGTCTAAGGGAATCGAAGCATGGCCTCATCACTGATTTCAGTGGGGAGCTTATTCTACAGAGTGGAGTTTAAATAATTGCAGAATGCCTGTATAGATCCTTTTCTTAGTGCTATGCCATTACACATATCCCTTCTACTGCCTCGAACTAGCTAGAGATACACACGAATTTGTCCAACATTTGTTCTCACTTAGTGTCAGTTCCTTGAGGAATGGGTCTTGGTGTTCTGTGTAATAACAGAAAACATGCTCCCTGGATTTTCAGTTTCCAACATTCTTCTCCACTATCCCCAAAGTATAGTTATACTTGTGAGACTGTGTATCCTGTTGAAACAAAACAAAATGAACTACTTTTATTGTTTTTTAATGACTAAAAAAAAATCATATTTTCATTGCATAAAAATAAGAAAATTCATAAAGGGTAAAGAAGAAAATCAAAACAATCCATAATCCATCACTCAGAGGCAACCATAATTAACATTTTAGTGTATCTTTTTCAGTGTTTAAACATATAATTTGGATCATAGTCTACGTATGCCGTTTTGTTTATTACATTTAGAAATTTAATAGACTTTATTTTTTAGAGCAGCTTTAGGTTTTCAGAAAAATTATCAGAAAGTTCCCACATACCTCCTTTTCCCTTGATCAGTTTCCCTATTATTTACACATTTTGTTAGTATGGAAATTTGTTACTGTGGGTGAGCCAACAGTAATACATTATTATTGACTAGAGTCCAGGATTTCCACTTGGTGTTGTGCATTCTGTGGGTTTGGGCAGATGTATAATGGCATGTATTCATCATTATAGTGTCATGCAGAGTAGTTTCACTGCCTTGAAAGTCCTCTGTGCTCCACTGACTCATGCCCCTCGCCTAACCCCAGGCAAACCATGGTTTCCATAGTTTTACCTTTTCCAGAATGTCATTTCATTGACATCATACAGGGTATAGCTTATTTCACTTAGTAATATGCATGTAAACTTCCTCCATGTGCTTTCATGACTTGATAGCACATTTCTTTTTAAAGCTAAATAATATTCCATTGCCTGGGTGGACCACAGAATATTTATCCATTCACCTAGTAAAGGACCACTTGATTGCTTCCATGTTTTGGCAATTTTGAATAAAGCTGCTATTAACATTCAGGTGCAGATTTGGTGTGAACACAAGGTTTCCATTCTTTTGAGTAAATAGCAAGGAACAGGAATGCTGCGTCACATAGTAAGAGCGTGCTTAGTTTTGTAAGAAATTGCTAAACTGTCTTCCAAAGTGTCTGCACCATTTTGCATTCCCACCAGCAACAAATGAGGGTTCCTGTTGCTCCACAGCCTCACCAACATCCAATATTTTCAGTGTTTTGCATTTTAGCCATTTCATTGTTGCACTTTTTTCAATTTGCGATTTTGTAGCGACATATGATGTGGATATGCTTATTTGCTATCTGTCTAGCTGCTTTGGTGAGGCTTCTGTTCAGATCATTTGTCCATTTTTAATTGGGTTGTTTGATCTCTTATGGCTGAGTTTTAAGAGTTCCTTGTATATTTTGGATACAAGTCCTTTATCAGATGTGTGTTTTGTAAAGATTTTCTTCCCAGTCTGTAGCTTGTCTTTTCATTCTTTTAATGCTATCTTTCACAGAGCAGAAATTTTTAATCTCAATGAACTTGTCAATTTTTCTTTCATGGACCATGCTTTTGATTTTGTATCTAAAAACTGACCGCCAAACCCAAGGTTAGCTAGGTGTTCTCTGATGTTCTCTTCTAGGAGTTTTTTAGTTTTATATTTTACATTAGGTCTCTGATCCATTTTGAGTCAATTTTTGTAAAGGATGTAAGGTCTGTGTCCAGATTAAATTGTTTGCATGTGGACATCCACTTCTTCCAGCACCATTTGTTGAAATGACCATCCTTTCTCCACTGGATTGCATTTACCTCTTTGCCAAAAATCAGTGGACTATATTTGTGCAGGTCTGTTCCTGGACTCTTACTGTGTTCCATTAATATATTTGTCTACTCTTTTGTCAATGCCATGCTGTCTTGATTACTCTAGTGTTCTAGTAAGTCTTGAAGTCAGGCAGTGTCATTGTTTCATTATGTTTTTCTCCTTCACTACTGTGTTGGCTATTCTGGGTCCTTTGCCTATCTACATAAACTTTAAAACTAGTTCATTTTGATATCGCCAAAATAACAGGATTTTGACTGGGATTGCATTGACTCTATAGAACAAATTGTGAAGAAGTGATGTTTAGGCAATACTGAGTCCTGTCAACCAGGTACATGAATCATCTCTCCACTTATTTTTCTTTGATTTATTTCATCAGAATTTTATGGTTTTCTCCCATAGATCTTGCATCTGTTTCATTAAATTTATACCTAAGTATTTAATTTTTGGGGTGAAAATATAAATGAATGGTACTATGTTTTTACTTTCAAATTCTACTGTTCATTGCTGGAATATAAGAAAGCAATTGACTTTTGTATATTAACTTTGCATCCTGCAGTCTTGCTATAATCATTTATTAGTTCCAGGAGTTTTTGGTTTTTTAATTTCTTCTCTGGGATTTTCTACACAGACAATCCCCCCTCCTCCTTCCTCCTTCTGGACAATTCCCCCATTAGGAGTCCAGGGGTGGGGGCTGTGCCTCCTCAGACAGAAGCTGACATCCCCGAGCAAGGTCTGTGCTCTGACTTCCGTGTGATCGAGCCCTGCTGGGATTTTGAATCTGCAGCGGAATGAAGCAGAGGGCGAGGAGAGCAGTGTCCCTGCTGGTGTGGCCGAGGACATGGCAGCCGCCTCTGGGGACTGTGTGCAGGGATCACGGGAGGTCGTGAGGTACTCCCCAGTGCCTCCGTTGGCCTTGCTGGGCTGTGATGACGGTTCAAGCTCCCACAAGTCACCTTCCTGGTATCTTTTTACTAAGTCCCTTTCTCGTGTGTATCAGCCAGAAGTGGCTTCTGTTGCTTGTCTTGTTCAAGAATAGAACAGGAAAGCAAATTCTTTTAAAAACAAGTAAAATATTCACCTCGTTTACTTACTGGAGGAGAATCCTGCAGCACGAAGGCACGTGTAGACGGCGTCTGAAGAGCTTGCTGGAGGTCGATCTTCATTTTTCCCTAAAGATGTGGAAACCAATGGTCTAGGAAAAACCTCAGGGGAGGGACTTGACGATTTCAGTGGCTGGTGGAGTTGGCAGGAGTCCAGTACCGATCGGAAG